>NC_051862.1:170807724-170975224 GCF_015732765.1 Culex quinquefasciatus | reverse complement strand
AAGGTGGAGCCAGGATAAAATTCCAAAGTTTTGGCGATTGGTTACGACGACGACGACATCAAGGCGTCTTTCAAAGCGAAGCATAATTAAATCGATCAGATTGGGAGTGGAAAATTTGCTTTTGGTGTGGGAGAAATGCAAACACTGGGGAGAGGAAAGATTATCGTTTACGCATTCCCGAGGGATTGAAGGATTTCCAAACTTACGAAACGTGAAGGAATGCCATGAAATCATTTTCAAAGGTGACTGTATTGTTGTCATTCCCGTTGATCTAGCAGGCGATTGGAATTTCATTGGTGAATGCAATTCAAGAGTTGAATTAAATGTGGACTGTATCAAGTCACAGAAAATTCCATTGCATAATTTTCTGGTATTTAATTAGCATGGCAGAAAATTCTTGTTGAAACATAAGTAATTTTTTCCCATGAAGCATGAAGAGTATCGGGGCCGCATTTACAAAGCGGATTCAGTGGTTATTTCTAAGCTTAATGTTAACATGTTGAGGTTAATGGTAACATTCCATAGGTCGCATCCCTAAGGCGTTGTGATAAGGTCCAGCTTGCGATGGTAAACCTACTTTTCATTTACTAAGCAGTCGAATCAAGAAAGGAAAACATGTCTGCAAGAACCTTGCAGAAATTGATTCAAGAATTGTGATTTCCAAAAAAGTGTCCACGTGGTTTGTGGATGGTCCCTATTCACTTAAATACAAAGTATAATTGTTGTCACAAAAAAACGTTGTATAGAAACATTGTTCCTGAGGCAAAACCTGAATTTAACCTCGTATATTGTTTTATAAGAGTTTTAATTCTATTTCATACACCCAAAACTGGCAGCGCTAGTCCGAGAGAATGATGGTCTCGAGTCGAGAGAATAGTGTTACCATTCACGGACGCAGAGAACACAGCTCGAGATGGGCGATAGAACTATTCTCTCGAGGTTCATTTGCAAAAAAAAGTTCATCCGTCAAACAAAAAACCAAAAGTGTCGACAACGGGAATCGAACCAGAGACCTTTGACAAACCAATGCATTGACTTAGCTGCTTCGGCCACCACAGCTTGGTGACCAAGGAGAAGTCAGAAGTCGATGTATGACACTTGTTGGAGATTTATTGATTCAACTAACGAATGAACTCATTTGTTATGATGGTGTGAGTTGGTACCATTATTCTATCGATTTTGGCACTGAGCCCTCAATAAATTTTGAGAGAACGATTATCTCGACTCTGAATTTTGGGTGTAAGAAAATATAACTTGACCAAATAAAAATATCCGTCATGCACTATAGCTCCAAGGCTCTAAAGTTTGAATGGAGACTTGCATGGTGAAAACAATGATTAGGGTTAGCGAATTTTCACGATTTCGCGTACAGCGTGAAATTCGTGAAATTTGAAGATTTCCGTGAAATTTATAAATTTTCTCAATACAATTCTTTGAAAAAACAAAATAGTAAATTTTTCATCCATGTAGGCTTTATCAACCAAAATCGTTAAAATTGACTTGGCAAGTTTATTGTGATAAGTTGATAGAATGTTAGAATCAATTAAAAGCAAACATTCATGTAAAAGTAACATTCAGTAGAAACAGCCGTCTTTACCTGAGTCAATTTATCATTGACCTGAGGAGCAAGCAATAAGAATATAGAATGAAAAATAGAACTTCATTAGAGTTGAGAAAATATTCGAATAGTAGATTTCTCTTCAGAGTATCAATAATAGTTTATCAGTTTTTCTTAGGAAACTAGCCAAATTTAGTAATATTTTCATTCGTTCTTAAATCAAAACTAATACGCTTTAATAAGTATTATTTTATTTGATAGGTATAATTTTAAAAGAATTTAAGATTCAAGCTGGGTTTATCCTAGATTAAATGAATAGTATTTTTGATCTTTAAGGTTACCTTAAAAGAACATTTCAGATTTTCCCGAGTCCTGTTTAATTTTCACCATATTTGATTATTCAGGTGAATAATTTCCAGGAAATTAAACATTTTTTTTTTGTTTTCTGCTCTTTTTTTTAGAAAGATATCATTACTAGTTGTGTATTGATTTTTAATTTAGTTTTTGGAAGGTGAGATGAAATCCATTAGTAAAAAAAATAAAATGTCAGAGTTATCAAGTTTTTTTTATATTTTTATTTGTTTTCAAATGAAACTCAATAACAATTTAAAAGATAAATTAAAAGCAAATTAACGAAACCTTTGATCTATATAAGCCGAGTGTTAAAAAAGCGTTCAATATATAAGAATACGCATACGCTACATTTCGTTTCAAAATATGTTTACAGCAATTCCATTTGAAAAGAGCCAAAACAAAAAAAAAAGTTCTCAGATCGGGCTCAAAATTTGTCTGGGGGTTCCTTGGCCAAAATAATATTTTTTTTGGTTTGGCCATTTGAGTGACCTACACCATAAATGGCCATTTTCATTTTTTTTTGCAAAAACTACATACCGTAAAACGGGGTGACTTTGATAGCCGGGGTGACTTTGATAGGTTTGCGATTTTTCCGCAAAATGAAGAGTACAATTAAAATACGTACGGGAATGGTTTAGAAACATACTGACCATGGTAGAGAAGTGTTCAAAGTGCCTCAAGAAGAACTTTTCACAAAATTTTGACCAGTTTTAAAAGTTTATTATTTTAGACTTCTCAAAGTGTCATGATTTTCTCAATGAACATGATTTTTAATCGGAAAACGGAATAAATTTTCGGATTTTTTGGACAATTTTCCACTAGGAGAAGGTTAAAAAAGTTTGTAAAAAAATAAATAATATGTGTTTTTGAAACACAATTATAAAAACTCTCTAGGCAATTTCAGATGAACAAATTTCATGTAAATGTGAAAACTTGTGATTCGAGCTTCGAATCAAGTATAAAATGCAATATAAATCGATAATTTTATAAACAAAACTAGTTTTAACAAATTTCAGGTAAAATTCCGACTTTTTCACAATTTTACCTAAAATTTATATGTATTTTGTTTAAAAGTAACCAGCTTAGTAAACTAAATATAAACATTGATTTTTTTTCTCAAATACTATATCAGCTACTTTAGTGATGGATTTAACGTACAAATGTGCATCCGCTCTAACTCATCTTTTAGAAGAACTTGTTTGGCATTTTGCGTAGATGATTTCTAGCATGTTGTGCCAGTGTTTAGAGTACACTAATTACGCTATTCTTCAAAGCTCCAGAAGACCCTGAGAGGCTATATTATTAACCAAGTGAGATATAGGGTAAGAACCGTTAAGTGCACTCAAAGAGCTTTTAAGAAGTTCTTCTTGAGAGCTTATGAGAACAGTCACATGAAAATATACCTGAAGTCGATTTTTCCAATAAACCAATGTTTTCTGCACATTATTCATGCTAAAAACAAGAAGTTTTTTACTGGCAACAAGCATTACATTACTTTAACCGTAAATGCCAACTAGAACTAGCTGAGTGTCGTTGAGAAGAGCTCTTAGTGCCGATGCTTAAATATGATTTTAACAAGAAAAACTATGACTATCAAAGTAACCCCGGAATTCAAACTAAGAATTTTTAACGTAACTATTTTTCTAAACATTATTGAAATTTTTTTTCCGAAATAGTGCATGGACTTTGTGTAGCCTACCAAATAAAAATCTTAAGAAAAACCTTACCTTTTGGAAAATATTCTAAAAACAAATTGAAATCCAATCAAAGTCACCCCGGTTTACGGTACCAAAATGTTCGTAATTTAAAGTTACAATTTTTGGTACCCAAACATGTATAGGTCTTCGCTGGAATTCGAAAGTTCTCGCAGACTTGGAAAAAACTGTATTTTCCCGTTTTAGTATGTTACGTAAAATTGTCCAAGGAACCAGATAAAAATATTTTCAGACGTGGTCTCTTTGGTCCAAACCCTGTCATATGTAAGGCTAGATTTCTCGATCTTAAGACTATTTTTTCTAGAAAGACCAAGTTATCACCTCTCATTTGCGTCCAAGACAACTAAAATCGGTTGAAATGGCGTCGAGTCGTGATTTTTGCTAAAAATTACGAAAATGGCAATTTTTGGGAACACCCTAGCATGGCGTTGGTCACCCTAGTGGCCAAAAAAATACAGGTCTAATTGTTTTGGCCAAAGAACCACAAGAAAAATGTTGAGCCCGATCGGAGAACTTTTTTTTAGGTTTAGGCTCTTTTCAAATTAAATTGCTGTATAGAGTCCATGCATTAACCACGTGGAAACATTTTTGGGATTTAGGAATAGTTTTTTTATGGCACAAAAAAATAAAAAAAGTTTCAAAAATTGAATCGACAAGCCATGGTTTCAACATTTGAATGAAAAAAGAGTTTAAAAATGCATTATACACCTGTCTAGTTGTTTTGCAATAATCAGTTTCCAAAATACCTAAGTATTGACGAAAATTTATTTTTTTGCAAAAAAAAAGTGCTGTCCATTGGAATTGCATGAAAATTAAAAATATGTTTAATCCAGCCCAAACATGCATAATATGATTATCAATGCAGAAAAATGCGTTTTAGAATGTTTTAAGTTGATTCCTCTGATTTTTCGGACCAATTTTGGCGACATAACCTTTGAACAATATTTGCAACGGCCTTTTTTAAAAATTACATACATATAAAAACCATTAAAAGTAATTTATTTAATGTTGATATTTTTCAGCGTTATCATTACATTTTTCACGTTCCGCAAAATTTACTTTAAATTAGGTGTTTTGAAATAAAGGTTCCCGTGAAATATCCAATTTTTGAACGCGAAAAATCAATTAATCATATATCAATTAAACGGCAAGGAAAGAAAGAAAAAAAAACTAAATTTGTATTGAATGCTCAATATCAATTAGCTCACTTCAAATTCCATCGCGCCAATTTTCCCACTTTCATTTCCACCCGAACAGTTCGACTTCAAAGCGAATCAACTCTGTAATAAACCGCAACCCGGAGTGCTCTTTAAAGCCACAGCATGGGAATTAATGTTCAGTTCATTACAATCCGTTGAACCCATGATCCAACCACATAGCACTGCGGGGGGGGGGGGGGGGGGGGGGTAAAGTGACCAGATGGTCCTCCGCAGTCCATAGATCAAGGTGGGATAGCCCAACCATTAATCAAAGTCTGCTCGACTTGACGTGCTGAACCCCCGCTGGCATAGTTGCATCTCCAACTCCTTCTTTGCGCGTAATTCCAATATTTACACTGCTGGTCAATTTGATTATGATGCATTAGAATCAATTGTCGGGTTGCATATGCAAATACACCCTGCGGGTGAGGAGGATAGAGACAGGTAATCTCGTTTCACGTTGCACTAAGTGGGTATTTGATGTGTGCATTTGTCATAACTTGAGCGAGTTATGAAGTGCACGTGGATGCATGGTTGGACCAACTGAAATTAGACTGATTCCGATGAGTGGAAATTAGACAGATCAAATAGATCTAAAATAAAAATAATCATGCAAAATACTACCTCGAAGCAAAAGCTCTTCCATCATCCATCGTCCTGCTCAATTGCTAGCGCTCACAGACTATTTCCGCAAATAGCTTTACATTGCACACCCCATCAAATCCAATAATCGTGCTTGTCGAGCAGTTTTCGGGAGCCACTAAGCCCCAGCTCATACCCAATACGACCAATGTTGCCGTTCATCCCTCCTTGGGTCATCCTTCCAACAGCGTGTCGTCGTCAACGTGTCTTGAAGCCCAGAGCTGCACAACGTCAGGAGGAAGAAAAAAGAGCAACATTGCAATGCTTTCCCGAGAAATTCCAACCCAAGAATTGGATGCCAGCCTGAGAAATGGCCTTCCGACAGCACACATGTACAGCCCGGATGGACGGAAAAGGGCCTAACGTTCAACAGCCAATGCAATGGACGTGGGCAAGTGCTATTCGGCATAAATTACCCCGAGCAAAAAGGCTGCATCGGTGCGATATCGGCTTGGGAGAGGCAAGAAATTGTTGCCATGGTGTAAGATATTGTTGTTCCGTTTGGGTGGTAGGTTACTGACCAATGAAGCAGACCAGCCGAGCATCGAACAGAGATTGTAAGAGCCCTGAGGCGGGCGGGAGGTCAAATTGGATCAGGAAGATGGGGAAATTGAAAATCAAATTCCAAAATCAATGTTCACTCGGCCCATTTCGCCCGGCCTTTTGAGCACTAATCTTCTTCCCAGAAGCTGGAAACTGTTGTATGGAGCGAAAACTATGGGAAAAGTTTTTTCGTTGGAAAGTAAATTTACAGTCATTAGCATTAAATCTGATGAAAACGATTAGTTACATATCGAAACATCATGTAAAATAAAAAAATTAATATAAATACTAGCCCGAGTCAAAATAAAAAAATCACAGATCAAAAAGCATATAAGATTGCCCGAAAGAGTACTCAAAATTGGGCCTCAGGCCCAAATTTCAGCCCATTTGGTTGAAAACTGGCTTGCCGGTAACCGAAACAAGTTTAAATGGGATTTAACCCGTAAAAAGTTATTTTTTCACATAAGTGTTTTGAGGCATATTCGCCACTAGTGCAATTATAATCATTATCAGTGGCGTAAAGGCCAGATCATTTAATTTTTAAGCATCCTGAGTCTGGTTATTTTTCTGATCACAAGTTTTATTTATTGAATAGCAACATTTCAGTTTGCCTGCATTTGTTTGCAGAAACGTCAGAATACTACTGCTTTGTTTGTGAGTGTGCCGCAAACTGTCATACAAGAAAATGTGCGACTTTGTTAGATTGTTTGTCATAGCCTTACACCTGCTTAATCTTGAGCAGGCTACAGATTCCCGGCTATACCACCAACTTACAAAAATTGTCAAAAGTGATTGCGCAGGCTCAATTTCAGGGAAAGCATGAACTTTTGAGTCCCCAGAAACCCGTGCACCATAAATTTTTCAAAAAATTTTTTTTCGAAAAAGCCAACTGATTTTTCTATAAAGTTTGTACAAATTAAAAATCCACAGATTGTATGAAGCCTGACGTATGTCGTAAGCATACTCAATTTGCGTTTTGTTGGACATTTGACCTTTTATTCCAAAGTTGTTTTGACTGTCAACCAATATCAGACCAATAACAAATTTTGTTATGATAACATAATCTGTTATTAAACTCTTACGCAAAATTGGATTTTCAAGAAGATTCCATAACTCTTTCTGTTATTTTAACAGTATTTATTATTGAAATGGCATGAATTTTGTTATAACCGCCCGGGTTTTAGACATTTTAGTCAAAAACTTTTTTTGTTCAATTTTCGATGAAAAATTAAAATTTGCAGTCGAAAAGTAATTAACACTTTTTTGATAAAGTGCACCGTTTTCAAGATAAAGCCACTTAAAGTTTAATTTTATTTATTTTTTTAAATCCGTATTTCAATTTAAAAAAGTGTCCATGATTGTACATTTTAAAAAAATATTTTTTTAAATTCAGAAAATTTCCAACAAAAATTCCAGCGAATACAAGGCACAATAGAACATAGAAATTATAAAATAGTATTTTTGTTTTAAATCTACAGTTTTTTAAAGTTCCTATAAACATATAAAAGGCAATAGCTTATGGACCTTTAATAAAAACCCAGAAATGAAAAATTTATCTTTCTGGGTTATTACAGATTTAAAGAGGAAATTATTTTAAAAATACTTCCTTTTTCGAATGTTCAAAAATGAAAGGGGTCGTAATGCTTCTCTGTCACGAGATTTCGAAAAATGGAGATCGGATTCGTGATCAGGAACAAACATTGCCCCTTGGGAGCGCTAGGAGGCATTTTTCCGATTTAATGTGAATTGGCGGAAAATTACTCATTTGCAAAAGAGCAATTCTCTGAGATTTCGGTCATTCGTTTTATTTTTTTTTTATTCCGGCTGAAACTTTTTTGGTGCCATCGGTATGCCCAAAGAAGCCATTTTGCATCATTTGTTTGTTGATTCCTTTGTGGAACACCAATCAGTGAGGTACTCCTGGATATTAGCTCCTGAAAAGTGCTTAAAAAGTGCAAAAATGCCTCACGGCAAGAAAAAGAGGCGGTCCTCACCAGCAGGATCGGCAGATTTGAAGAAGCTAAAGAATGCCGAAGCGCTACCTGCAAAGCCAGGCAGTTTGAGCAAGGACGCTCAAAATTCGTCTGGAAACCAGTTCGCTACCCTCCCTGTGGACGTGAGCGAGAAGGAAGAATTTGAACGACGGGAAAAGTTGCCACCCATTTTTGTGAAAACATCGTCATCGGATTCGGTGCGAAAGTGGCTGACCGGGTTTATCAAATCTGGTGCTTTACGAGCTTCCATTCGCTTGTGTGCTGATGGACTCAAAATTCTGCTACCTACCAGAAAGGATTACAACTACGTTCGGGATTTCCTGAACAACACCAAGATTGAATACTACAGCCATGACGATCCAGGTAAACGCCCCATGAAACAGGTCCTCCGAGGCCTGTACGACATGGATGTGAATGTGCTGAAAGAAGAGCTCAAAACTCTTAAGTTGAACACCCAAAGTTAAAGGCCGAGGGGATAGTCCTCCCGAAAAGAAACGTGATGAAAGTACTATTTTTCGTGAGTAAAGACCTCTCGCGTGTTCATTCGTTCATTGAAACAGTTCATATTGAGTGGCTTATATGGACAAATGACCGCCACTTAGTCACCGAACCATGGTGGCCCATACGGCAAAGGCACGGTTCAATAAGTAGAAGGTCTTGGGTTCGAGTCTCGGTACCAGTACTTTTTTTTAATGATAGATGAACTTATTTGGAAAATGAACCCATGAGTAAAGTACTCTCGGTAATTTCGGGATTTATCCTCTCCGTCCGCACACAGTACCATTTTACTACCGAACCGTGCTCTTTATCCTCTCATATGCCGATGCCCAGTTCTGGGTGAACGTGATCGAAGTCTTCAAGATGACGAGACACAACAAGGACATCAAGTATCGTGATCAACTGTACCTGGTTCATCTCGAGAAAGGATCGACAACGCCGTCTGAGCTGAAAGCAGTTCGGGCAATTTTCAACATTATCGTGACTTGGGAACGTTATCGTCCAGTGCACCGTGACGTGACACAATGTTCGAACTGCTTGCAGTTTGGATATGGTGGAAGGAACTGTTTCATCAAGAGTCGTTGTGCAACCTGCGGAGGTGAGCACAAAACTCAAGCATGCGAAACAATCAACGAGAACATCGAAGCTAAATGCTTCAATTGCGGCGGCGACCATTCGACCAAGAATCGGAGCTGCCCAAAACGAGCTGAGTTTGTAAAAATTCGGCAGCAAACGACGACGAAGCACCAACCAAATCGTCGCAAAACACCACCAGCATACACGGACGTGGATTTTCCTGCTTTGGCGTCACCTGGAGCAGGATCTGTTCGAGTGGTTCCAAATCTGCAGCCGTTGCCGTTGAATCAGCGGCAAAGAGTTGCAGAGAATACAACACCTCCAGGCTTCAGTCAGCAACCGAGGGAAAACCAACCAACATCAACGGGTGAAGGCAGTAGTGACCTGTTTTCACCACAAGAACTTCTGAATATTTTCATCGAGATGACAACAACACTGCGTGGTTGCAAAACTCGCCAGGAACAAGTAAGAACGCTTGGAGCATTCATCTTAAAATACAGTTCGTAGTTTACTCGTTCTAGTGATTTTGAATATTTCAATGAATTTATTTTTTTAGTTTTAAGTTAGGATTAGTTGTTAAAGTGATTTTTTTTTCTTTTTTACCCAAATGTATTCGATTCAATGCAATAATGTAAAACAATTTGAAGTAAATAAAATAAATGTGATCAGTTAATAATAAAACGAAAATTACAACAAAGATGAAGAGCATTAGGCCATACCACTTAGCATGTAAAAGAAATGTAATTATTATAAGAATGTTCAATAAAGACATATTTAATTTCCAAAAAAAAATCATTTGTTTGTTCATATAATTTTCCTTACAAATTTGGCAGCTGTCCATACAAAAATGATTTATAAAAATTCGAAAATCTGTATCTTTTGAAGGAATTTTTTAATTGATTTGGTGTCTTCGGCAAAGTTATAGGTATGGATAAGGACTACACTGGAAAAAATGATACACGGTAAAATTTTTTTTGTTGTTTTGAATTTCACTTTTTTTCACTGAAATTTGATTTGCGAAAAAAAAAACACTATTTTTATTATTTTTTATGATATGTTTTAGGGGACATCAAATGCCAACTTTTCAGAAATTTCCAGAATGGGAAAAAACATTGACCAAGTTATACTTTTTTGAATCAATCTTAATGTTTTTTTTAAATCGAAAAACTGTTCGCAAAAAAATTTCAACTTTATTTTTCGATGCATAATCAGATTTGCAATCAAAAAGTACAAAAGTGAAATTTTGATAAAGTGTAGACATTTATTATTATGCCCTTTTAAAATGTTAGTCAAGATTAAAAAAATAAAATATTTTTTCTCGAAAAGATCAGATAATTTCACTAATGTTTCATATTTTAACATTGAAAATCGGACCATTAGTTGCTGAGATATCGACATTAGAAAATAGTGGGTTGTTTGGGTGAGACTTAGAAAAGACCAATTTTCCTGTTTTAAATCTTTGCATGGCAATATCTCAGCAACTAAGGGTCGTTTCAACAAAGTTCAAAAATGCAAAATATAAAGAATTTTCTAAGCTTTTCAAAAATATTTTTTTTAAGAATTGGCAAACATGGGCATTAATTTAAAAAATGAATAACTGCTACTATTTTCAAAAATAGTTACCTGAAAATGGCTACAACTTAAAAATGTTGCACTTTATCAAAATTTCACTTAAGTACTTTTTGATTGCAAATTTCATTTAACATCGAAAAATGAAAATGAAAATTTTTTGCGACCAATATTTAGATTTTTTGAAAAATTAGGATTGATTCAAAAATCAAAGATGTTTTGCCCATTCTGGAAATTTCTGAAAAGTTTGCATTTGAAATCCCCTAAAACATATTAGACAATATATTTTTTTAATTGTTATTTTTTGCATTTTTTTTAATGTGTATCATATTTTTTCAGTGTAGTTCTCATCCATACTATAACTTTGCTAAAGACACCAAATCGATCAAAAAATTCCTTCAAAAGATACAGATTTTCGAATTTTTATAAACCATTTTTGTATGGACATGTATGAAATTATATGGACAAACTAATGATGCAAAATGGTTTCTTTGGGCATACGGAAGGCAACAAAAAAGTTTCAGAAGGATTAAAAAATACAAAAATTAAAATTAAAGAAAAAAGACCAATTTCGTAGAAAATTGCTCAACGGCAAATAGGGCATTTACAAAAATCATTAATTTTACAAGAAATGAATAAGGATCTAGATTGTTGTGGAATGGAACTAGCTCCGGGTTTATTACAGATTTCGTTGAAGTACTTCATCAAAAAGCTAAGTACCCAGAAAACTCTGTACCAAACCCGAAAACATCTAAAGCCCGATTCCAGTAAAATAATCTCTGAAACCTTTGTCTTATTTCGAAACCTTCCTGAAAATTTAAAAATATTTTCAAATCATATTTTTTTCACCACGACTTCTCCAACAATTTCCCACCATGCACCGGGAGGCCATTTCTGTGGCAATTTGATAATAATTCATTTTCCTGTGTTCTTGTCCATTGACCACCGCCTCAATGTTTTCTAAACCGAGCCCCGTCCGGCCCGGGCCGTCCAGGCCCTTTGGGCATAATCTCGACCACAAAGTTGCACTCGAAGAGAGTTGTGCAGCCAGCTACACACCATGGTCGTTGCAAAAGTCAACACTGGAACCCGGTCCATAAAACAATCAAACATCGATAAATTCCAAGAGAGGTCGTCCGGGGAGGTCTAAGGCTTTTCTCGATGCACTCACTCAGAAGTTCACTTAGGAGGGGGGAGGGTTGGGAAAAGAGCCAACGTAGGCAATTTGGTTATCGAAACAGGCAGGCCTGGCAAAGAACCTCAGAGAGAGAGGCAGCTATTTTGTAACGAGAAAATGTGACAATACATTGTCAGGCGATATTATTAATGAGCGGTGATTGATGAGTTTGTAAAGAGCCAACGCCGGTATCATGAGTGGAAAATTTGAATTATGCTGATTTGATGTGGTTGATGCTCTGCAATGAGAGATATTTCTGAGTGATATGCATGCTAATGGCTGTTCGATGCTGTTTACGAGCGTTCAAGTGAGTAATGTTTTCACTGTAAATACTGATTAGCCGTAATGTGGTTCAGAATTGAGGATTCTTTGAAAAAATAAACCACAAGTAGTCACTAGTGAAATTCTGCAATAAAATTTATCGACTTTTAATGGTATAAGGACAATCCATTTGTAATAAGTATCACAACAATTTAAAACAAAACTAATCAAAAAGCCTTATCTTGCTCCCCAAAGTCAAACTCTGAGAGTTTAATTATCCCAAACAATGAATTTATCAGCTAAATCACCCCCACCCAAGTCACAACTTTACAGTGTCACGTCAATATAAATTCCCAATGATTGCAAAGTGTGCCAAAAACAATAAATCCACAGTGGCTGGCAGCAAATTACCCGCGCACATAAATTCTCAGATTATGTGGGTTAAACTTTTAACCACCACGACCACCACACTCACACACATTGATAGCGTTGTCCTGTATCGCACACTTTCTCACACACACAAGCACACGACCCCACATGCTCCTTTTGGTTAAAAACTTTTTATCACACTGATAGTTGCTGGCTGCCACGTGATCCGGCCCTTTCCCCTAACCCCCCCACGTTGGGGATCAGTTCCTTGGAGAGAGCAGGACATCCCTGGGGAACTGATTAAATGTGTTTCGTGTATGTGTGAGTCACAAGAAATTTTCCTCTCCCCTCCACCCCCCTTTGCCACCAGACGACAATCCACCGATCTTATTGGGAAATTCAGAGCGAGAGGAGCACTCCCCTTCCCACAACCCCCCTCGGGCACACAATATTGATAAATTAAACTGACAAATTTCGAAAGTTTTTAATGTTTAATTAAACTTCTAAATTGCTGTGTCCCGCAGTCGCTTTCACACAGACACACCGAGAAATCCACGGATGTTGCGGAAACCCTCATCCCACGGGGATATTCTATACGGGTGCTGGTCTAGTTTGTTCGTTTGGACCCGGCGGGGTCTTGCCCTGATGGTGTACAAGGAATTGTACCGCTGGATGGCAGGATTTCCCCTCGTCGGTTGTCTCCAATACAATTAACCAAATTTGCTCCCCAGTTCCGTGCCGGAAGTTATGGCCACTCGCTGTGAGATGGGTGGCAGGGTTGGATGATATTTTTTTCTTCTTGATATTAAGATATGTTTTCAAAAATCGTTTTTCATTGTAATATTGATTGAATATTTTGAAGATCGATGAATATTTGCTCAGAAATCTCCCATGTAATGTTGTTGATTTTTGGTCATACTTTGGGTTTCTATGATAATTTTACGTGAAAAAAAAAAATAAACCAAAAATCGATATTTTGACAATTTGGTTCAATTCTGAGGGCAGATTCAGATTCAGTGGGCAAAATTAAATGGAAAAACATACAGTTGGACATTTTTTGAATTACGTTAGGGTGGTCCCATACACTTTTCCCTTGAAAATTAGGCATATTCAAATGAAGATATCTCAAGTTTAACCCTCTACAACTCTATTAAATGTGATTTTGCCAATGTTTTTATAAATGTAATTTTGTTAGGGGTCAACTTTGGCTGTGTTTTCTACTAGCATTTTCTATATTTTTAGTTAAAAAAAGTATGCAGTAAATTTTCTAGTGTCCCAGACAATGCTTCTACGCATTTTTTTTTACAATTTATATGATAATGGTGCCATTTTATAGCAGAAAATATGAAAAACAAGCAAAAAATTGAAAAAGTGACTGCTATAACACGAAAAAATAGATAAATGTAATGATAGGAGGTGGTACAATAGGTCAAATACTACCGAAAGCAAACATAAACTTAACAAGATAAATGCAAATTAAAATACTATAAATGAAACAAGAAAAACATAAAACAAGAGAAGTAAAGTTTTTCTTAGAACAAAAGTTGCGCAAAATGACCTAAACAAGAAAAATAAAAAAAATCGAAAAAAAAATCTGGGCAGTAGAGGGTTAAAGAAAAATACCCCTGAGATTTTTTCAACGTTTGTAGAGCTAGGTTTTACCTTTCGAATGAAACCTGGCGCTTAAAATTTGACCTGCGCCTTTTCGAGATATTTAAGTTTTAAATTTGCATCTTTTTTCCCTTATAATGGTTTTTTTACTTTTGACCCTAAAGTCCAAATTGACTTGTCAAAAAATTAAAATGTTTGTTTCTTAGAGCTCTAAAAGTGTCCAAAATATCACTTAACCCTGCATTGCCATGTTAAAAAAAACTGATTTTTGAAGGATTGCTCAGATGCTTTTTTCAAATTTGGTCATAGAAGACGTAGATCGCGAGATAAAATTTTGATGTCTTCGACAAAGTTGCTTGCATTGCCAGGTTCAATAACTTACTAGAAAACAAAAAAATCCCAAAAATATTCCTTATAAGTTAGACTTTTTAAATCACCCCAATCATGCACCACCCTGATTTTCAACCGAACCAAAAGTTGCCCCCCATTTGCAACAACTCTTCTCAAGACACCAAATTTCCAAAACTTTACAATTTTTCTGAAGATCTATTCTTTTAAGTTCTCCGACCAGGCTCAAATTTTTTCTGGGGGTTCTTTGGCCGAAATAATAAGACCCATATTTTTTGTTTGGCCATAAAGGTGACTCACTTCGACCGATTTTAGCTGTATTGGACGCAAATGAAAAATGATTAGAGATTTTTTAAAAATAGTTATTTTAGTTTCAAAAATCTAGCCTTAAATATGAAAAGGTCGTATGAAAACATGAAATGCGGTGTTTAAGGTCTCGTGACCAAAGAGCCTATGCCTGAAAACATTTTTATCGGATTCCTTGGACAATTCTACGTAACATAAGATGAAAATGGTAAAATTTCATTCACAAAAAAAATTACAAAAAAAAAAGACGAAAGCGAGAAAAACAACTGTTTTACTCAAACTGCAATAACTGATGGCCTTTACATATTTGAGTACCAATAGTTGCGTCTTTCAATTACAAAAAGCGAACGAAATTTTGTAAGCTTTTTCACTTCATTAGATTTTTTTTATTAAAACTAATTTTTTTACAAAATACCGTATTTTTACGAAAATTATCAAAATTTGCAATATGGGTATTAAACGAAGTTAAATTGCGTATCTGGAGTTTTACCCCTGACTCAAGGCGATTTCAAAAACAAAAACAAGGAATGATATTTTTTGTGCTTTTTTACCTTGATATTTTTTGTTCCGATAAATACTAAAATTCTCATATAATATTAAATACCTTTGCGTATTTTCAAAATTTGAGAATTTTTGAAAAATTCGTTATTTTGTGAAAATTTTAGTGTTCCACAAAAAAAACTCTAATAAATTTAAAATGCACATCAAATTTCGCAAATCATGAAAATTTTAGTACTCTCGAAAAAATACAGCATTTTGTAAAAAAAATTAGCATAAAAAAAACTCTAAAAATTTGAAAATTCATAACAAATTTAGTTTCGTTTGGAACCCATATTGCAAATTTTAAAATTTGTAGTCTTTTAGAAAAAAATACGATATTTTTGTTTTTTTTTATTTTTCAAAAAAAATCTAATAAAGTGAAAAAGCATACAAAATTTTGTTTCGTTTGATACTCATATCGCAAATTATGAAAATTTGAGTACTTTAGAAGAATATGGAATTTTGTGAACAGTTTTGAGTATTTATAGTATGAAACTTAGTCCATTGCATATATTTTTTAAAGTTCATGTCACCTCCCCCTTCAAATTTGGTCCAAAAAAATATTTTTTTCTTCAAAAAACTTCAAAACTGTGATGAAATTAGAAGTCTATTCAAATGAAAACAATTTTAAAGGCATTTTCCTGCATTTAAAATCATATTTAGCATGTTTTGGCTGGTTTAAAAATATTTTGAATTTTTATGAAAATCCGCAAAAACTTTTTTTTTGCAAAATAGTATTTTTGCTTCAATACTTAGATATTTTGGTGACTTATGGTTGCAAAATAACCGAACAGTTGTGTAATACATTTTAAAACACTTTTTTCATTCAAATGTTTAAACCATGACTGATAATTTTAATTTTTTAACATTTTAATTTTTTTTTATTTTGGTTAGAGTCGAAGGAAACTTTAAAAAATATTTGCAACGGCCTTACTAAATTTATAAAAATATATTCTGCATTGAAAATTTAGCATGATTTATTTGAATGATGTCGATTTTTAAATGATTTTAAAAATGAGTTTTTCTCCATTATCGGCGATATGATTTCATTTATCAGTTTGATGCATGTTTCAGTTGTTAAATTGACTCAGGAACTCGATTTATTTAGACAGTGGCCTCCAGAGCAAAAATGTAAGCCTAAAAAATTCACTTATGTCCCCTACAAGCTCTTGGTCGAACTGAGTCGATATCTGGATGGAACAAATTTTTATTTCAGTTTTAAAATTGTACTTTTTGCTGATTGATGAGGTGTATGCGTGATGGGTTCGCTTTGCTCGTCGCGTAGCTCTTAGCGTTTCAGGATTTAAAAAAATATCTTTTTGTTTTTTTTTTGAAAAGTTTTTAGTTTCCAAAACAACACAAATTTCCCAACCGCTGGCAGCACTGTCCCAGCAGCTTTTGTTTTTTCTCCCAAAATTTCAGAAAACCCCCCTCCATGTTTTCCAGCTTACCACTCATGTCCTTCGAAGTGTACAATTGTGAATCACTCTCCACAGCAGTGGTAGCTCAGTCCCGCATATACAAGCATGCAATTGCATCCAATTTTGGCGCCACCGTCCCGGCCTGATGGACTGCAGATGCAGAGTAGTTTAAAGGTGCGGTTTGCTGAAAGGAAGGCAGCGCAGGACCAGGCCACTGCTGCATATATCAATGCTTGTCGACCCTCTAAGGATCACGTTTTTCCCCTAACACACACATGTTCTCCACGTGTTCACAGTGTGTGTGAGTGGTTTTATTATTTGCAACAAATTTGCATAAACACCAGCAAACTAACGAGCTGCGGCGTGAATTGGTTTGAAGTTGTTGAAAATTTGGAAACTAACTGTCAGCTAGACGGTTTCTGGTATAAGAAGGGGAAGGGTGGGGATGTTGATGCGCCATCTGTGTGTCATGATGCAACGCGAATGAGCGGGAGCGGTTTTCAGTGCCCCAGGTTAATTGTATTTCAACGGTCCCAGCGTAGGGTATAATTTTCGGGAAACTGTTGGGGAGAGCGGCGTGTAGGTAGATCCCGGAAACAACCCGCTCATTTGCTTCGGGAAAATTCATCTGTCTGTTGCAATTTGTCTAACCGTAGATCAGTGTTGCGCTGGTCGCATTGTTTATTTGGAGAGAGCACGTGTCTTGCTGGCGGATGGTTTGTAACATCTACCTGGGCAGGTGAATGAACGGACAGGTTTGAAGCTTGCGAAAATTTAATAATGGTGATTATGGTGATGGATTCCAATTACATGAAAATTTTTGAACTAATTTATTAACCCGTAGTGTCTGTGATATCTCGACGCAAGCTAATTTAAATTCGCTCAGATATCAAGGTAACATGCGGTGATTTTGTTACTCTAAAGTCAAATAAATATCGAAATTGTCTGTTAATTTTTTATCTTACACAGAAAAAAAGTTTAATTTTGGAAGGTTAAATGTTTAAAACTGTGAACCTGGTGAAAATTTATCAGAAACTGATGAAAATTCAACAGTTCCTGTTAAAATATTAAACTTTTTTTTACACAAAATCTGTCACCAAAATCTATCCCGGACGAATATTACTATATTTTTTTTCTATGTAGGCAATAGAAGAAAAAAATATGAGTGATGAAAATTTAAAGAAAAATGTTCACTCTGCGACTCTTTTCGAAAAGTAACTATTTAGGGTTTCCTCGGTTTTTACTACAGGTTTTCAAACTGACCCAATTTTGATTAACCTTTCAGCGCGCTCTACATAGCGAAGTGGAGTAAAACGGTTTTTGAAATATGAGGCCAAAGCAGCTTAATCCTAAAATTGGTAAAATTTTCGTAAAACTTGATGAAAATCTAAATCTTGAAGCACTTCAAAATAATTTTTTAAATTTGTCGAGTTATTTTTTAAAGAATTATGATGTTCTAAAATTTTGTAAACTTTTTTTTTCGTAAAATCGCTATAACTTGTGATGGTCATAAGAAAATTTCTTATGTATATCACAATTTTTGTAATTATCTGATCTACAAAACTGTAGATCATTATTACCACATTTCAATTGGAAGTACACATAAAAAAAAGTTGAATTTTGGATGGTTGGAAATTTGATAGGATGATTATTACCTCTTTTTTTGAGTAAAATTACATAAAAATGTGTAAAAATGCGAATCTGATGCCAATTCAAAAACTGATTAATATGCACCAATTACTGATGTAATATTAAATTTTTTTTGACGCAAAATGTCTTCCCATTTCCTGATCAATATTAATATCATTTTTTCTTTGTATGGGCTTACAGAAATAAGCTAATTGCATTGCTCATAACTGAAAACAGATTTTTTTTCAGTTTAGGCCGTTGCAAATATTTTTTGAAGTTTATGTCCCTCGCCTCTGACCAAAGTCGAGGGTAGGGGGAGGGGCCACAAAATATAAAAGTTTAAAAATTCAATTTACGAGCCATGGTTTCAACATTTGAATGAAAAAAGTGTTTTAAAATGCATTATACACCTGTCCAGTTGTTTTGCAATCATTAGTTTCCAAAATATCTAAGTATTGACAAAAAAAATATTTTTCGCAAAAAAAAAAGTTTTTGCTGTTCTGTGCATTGCTGCCCATAATTGAAAATTCGGCTATTATGCCAAATCAAGTATTCCGAGAAAAACGCGTTTTAGTGTTTGTCACCAAATCTCCGTCAAGGCAATTTCCCATAAGAGTGGCATATTAGCCGTTTGATTTTTCGCATTGGCAGCCAAGTCTAAACACTATTTCAGTGAAATTCAAGTTTCAGAAGAAGCGTTGGAACATCCTCTACCAACTGGTGCTAATAACTCGTTTTTGCCAAAAGTGGATATTAGCCGTTTTTTCAATGGTGGGCAGATTGGAACTTCATAAAAATTCAAAATATTTTAAATCCAGCCCAAACATGCTAAATATGATTATCAATGCAGAAAAATGCATTTTAGATTGTTTTCAGTTGATTTAACTTCTGGTTTTATTGAAATTTTTAAGTTTTTTGAAAAAAAAATTTTGCCCCCTGATTTTTCGGACAAATTTTGAAGCGGGGGGGACATAAACTTTGAAAAATATTTGCAACGGCCTTAGCTCAGTGGATGGTAGTCACCTGGAGAGTAAATTAGCTTAAATCATAAAAAAAAACATTTTCTTCAACATTTTTATTAGAAAAAGCCGCTGTAACTTCACAAGGATTACACTTAGGACAATGATCAATATGGAGACTTTTATGTAAAATTGTCTGTAAAATCTATTACCATGTTCGATCTTTGAAAATGTTGACAGCACTTTAAAAAAAGAACAATTTCAATGAATGATTTATGGATTTTTAGGTGAGTTGCTCTATCCTGCATTTTTCTTAGTCTTTTTGTAACATCTTAATTTAAATACTAACCATTTTTTTTCAATTTTGAGAAATTTTATTGAATTTTCTTTTGCTAAATTTACTATTCAACTACCCTTATTTTACTGAGATTTAAGGAATACATTTTCTAATACATCTTCATAGCGAAGCACATCTCAAACAAAAGATTAACCAATATAACGATCAGTAGAATAGGGGGAAAACTATTTTGTTTGTTGTTATGGTTTTCAGCAACCTTTAAAATTTGAGTGTTTAGAAAAAGTTTTGAAAATATTTTATTTTTGGATGTTTTTCAGCTATATTATTGATAATTTCTGAAAATTCTGAATCCTTTGCAAAATGTGTACAGTTATCTGGGGCAAAATGGGACAAATGAGGGGAATTGGGACAGTGGGAGGTTTTATCCATTTGACATTTTTAGATGGTTTTGGTTATAACAAACAAAGAACAACAATTTTGGTACATTAGTTTCCGAATTTAGTGCAGCTTTTCTGTACTGAGGAGCAATTCGACAAAACATTATTTTTAATTTCGCGGAATTTTACGTCGTTTACCAAGAAAGAAACAATTGCTTTCTTACTCACAGATTGTGATTTATTTCTAAGCAAACAATTTTTCAAATGCATGATTGATTATTATAATATTGAATTTTTTTAAACAGATTCTATAAAACTCAAAATATTCCAACAAACGAAACTCTAATTGTTTCAAAATGAATCAAATCTGGTGAAACATTTCCAAAAAAGAGCAATCACATTTTATTCAAAACTTGCAGCTTATATAATTACGAAATGAATGAAGCCGTTTAAGTCTTGTTCATCAAAAACTCAACTAAAATATGTTGAGATTATCGTTAAAAATCTAACTGTTTCAAACTGTCAAACTCCAAGCAATACTTATTTGGGGATACCGTGGAGAATTTCCCTTGTCCCCTTAATAATGTGTAGCAATCCGTTTTTCAAATCCCTTTGCTTGTCCTTGGTAAGTGGTGGAGATTTGATAGAGATTTGTGGAGTTGGTTTCATTCCCAATTAACCATTCCCTAGCCTAAGCTAGAGAAATTATGACTCAGTCAGCTGGTAGGCAGTTGGACTTACAGTCCAAAGCTCGTCAATTCGAACCCCGGGGTGGCTGGAAGCTTAGGTGTAAAAGAGGTTTGCAATTGCCTCAACAATCAAGCCTTCGGACACCTAGTCTCGCAATCTGAACGTCATGGCAATGCTGTAGAGCGAATAATTTGTTTTTATTTAATTTTTTGAGAATATTTCAATTGATCATATATATTAAATCAGTAATTTTACACCGAGCCATCGTCAAAGTTCAAAGCTATCTAAGCTTGCTTATAATTCTCTCGAAACAAGCAACCTTTAATATACTTTGAATTTATACCATCCACAACGATAAAAAATAACTGTTTGCCCACAAATCTGAACCACTCAAACTAATCACAGCCCCCTCCAAAGCGCAAATTTGGTTAGAAAACAGTTTCAACGCAACTGTCGCTTCCCTCCTTCTAACCCTAACAAACGAAGCCATCAAAACTTGGTGACGGAAACACGGTGGCGGCGGCGGCTGGCTTCTAATAGCAAACCACCACTTCCGTTGATGGCGGTGGCAACGATATAGCTGAACCTCCTCCCGGGGGGGAAGAAAACCACTTCAGGCAACGTTGATGGCGACAAAATTCTCATTTCACGACGAGAAACACCGGAAGTGATGATGAATGGAACGAGCAAACATCAATTCTGAATTAAAGTTTGACTTGGGTTTCGCTCGGAAAATGTGCAACGGAGAAAATTGAAAATCTGATCATGATCGCGATATGGTGCAATGGCGGCAGCGCACTTGGTGCCATCATTTTCGGAAGGCTTGGAAAGGGGGAGTAGCAACAGTATGAGAAGAATTTTCTGAACAGACTTTTGGGATTTGAGATTTTGGGAAAATTGGAATGAATTATAAAAAAAAAATCTAGTGGAAATAGCACGTTATAAGATCACTCCAAACATTTTGAAATAAAGTTTCAAAAAATGATAATAATATTCACTTCTTCCTGTTTCATAAACGCATGTGGCAACGAGATCACTTTTATTTCTCACCATACAGGTGAAACTCCTTCCCGCTGTGACATGAAGTTTTCAGCCACACGGTTGCCAAAATTTATATTGCATCCCCCCCTGGCAAAATTAGATTCACTTTGAACCATGGTGCCGTGCCATGAGCAGCAGGATTTTTTTTTCGGAGGTTGCAAACTTTAGCGCTTCCCAAAGTGCATATCATCAGTCACGAAACTTGTTCCTCAGGTGTGAGGACATTCTCATCAGCAGGATTTGATTTGCTAGGTTGACAACCTAGTTTGAACTTTCTAAAGTTTAATAAAAAAAATATTACAAAAACTTACTACGAGTGGATTTTATGCATCGTGATTTTATTTTTAAATGAACTTTACTAAGTTTTTTTTAATTATTCTTACTTATATCTGCCACTTTAAATTATTTTTCAACCTTAATGATCACCCTAATTTGATCAAAAGTTAGCGCAAACTATTCGTTCAAATTAATACCTTCAATCATTAGACCAGCCTCTGGTAAGCACACTCGCACAAACCATCAGCAATTGTCCGTCTAATCCCGGGGCTCCACACCGTCCCCAATAGAATGGAATGCCCCGCCGTGTTGGTGCCGAATCAAGCATTTCGTTTTCCTCTCGGATTAGGCATATCAACCGAACAAACATTTGGAGCAAAACAACTGTTCCGCATCAGCTTTTGGGTTGCCGAGAGAAAGCGACCGAGGAAAATAAAACTTTATTGACCCAATATTCCGGAGCTTTCCGGAGTTTGTTTGTGTGAGTGTGTGAGCGCGCGTAACAGTGTCTGAACGTCGTTACCAGGATTCTGAAGGGAAAGACGCCGTGAATTTGTGACGGCAATGGATTCGACAGTGGTCAAATGGTTGAACATTTAGTGATGAGTTATAATAAAACACCAAATGAATTGAAAAGTATTGTTAAAAAATGAACTCTCAATCACCACAATTTGTTTTCTTAGTCCTATTTTTTATGGGAAATATTTAAGCTTATTAAATTAATAATTAATAAATAATCAATACAATTCACCAAAACGTCCTGATTTTCAGTTCAAAGATCACAAAGCACTCACTCATCGCCGAACGAATCTTGGCCGACTGGACCATTCGTGAGCGAACACGAACCGCTAGCTGTCAGCGTCTTGGCCAATCGCCTCGCTCAGCGATACAAAAAAAAAGCAAAGCAATCCACTTTAACGACCCCCGTGTCGTTTGTGGTCTCTGTTGCAAGTTTTTGCTCCTTTCTAGGCATCCGAAGTCCGAATGTGTGGTAACTCACTCAAAACCTCTTTTATGCAAATGGAACGAAGTTTTGCTTCCCCATCCGATAGAAGGCCAGGAGGATAAGGCGGGAATCGAACCCGCGCTCCATAGCAACTAAGGGATCGGCAGCCGAAGCCGCTAACCACCGCGCCACGAGGCGATACAAATACTTTGTGAATTTCTTAGTCTATTCCATCCGTCGACCCGAGTCACTAACGAACATGCTCAGAGTGGAGAGTAAGGAGGAGAACAAAATAGCAGCAAGGCGCTCACTTGTTTTTATATAAGTTTTTTGTAAGTTTATTAAATGATCAAAACAAAGTCGATCACTGACTATTTTGAGTCAACTTTGAGTGACATGGCGCAACCGCTGTACTAACCGATTGCAGTGAGAGGGAGAGCAAAGAGAGAGTTTTCAGTAGCGATTGGTGTGGAAGAGACAAACGATAGGAATATATCAAAGCAGTTTTGCGTCGTATTCAATTTGTACTCGCACGTCAAGTGAATGAGTTTTCTTGAAGCAATCAAGACTCTTGCTGTAAACATTTAAACATTTTGGATTTAAATATTTAATGTTGATTTGATAAGACATTTTCAAAACAAACATGAGAAAAGTTTTCGAATGCAACTCTGACATTAGACAATTGCATTTTACGTTATTTCAGTTACTTTGAAATTGTTAGTTTTCAAAAAAAAGATTTGACTAAAACAAAATGCTTAGCGAAAACAAAATTGCGGTACTGTAAATCAAAAATTCCTTAAAAAAAATCAAAAGATTGCTCAATAAACCTAATTGAAAAATCTGTAAAGTTTTTTGAGATTGAAATTAATGTTTTATTTAAAAGATTGGAATTTTTTTAATTCCTTTGTGGACAACCGATCAGTGAGGTACTCCTGGATATTAGCTCCTGAAAAGTGCTTTAAAAGTACAAAAATGCCTCACGGCAAGAAAAAGAGGCGGTCCTCACCAGCAGGATCGGCAGATTTGAAGAAGCTAAAGAATGCCGAAGCGCTACCTGCAAAGCCAGGCAGTTTGAGCAAGGACGCTCAAAATTCGTCTGGAAACCAGTTCGCTACCCTCCCTGTGGACGTGAGCGAGAAGGAAGAATTTGAACGACGGGAAAAGTTGCCACCCATTTTTGTGAAAACATCGTCATCGGATTCGGTGCGAAAGTGGCTGACCGGGTTTATCAAATCTGGTGCTTTACGAGCTTCCATTCGCTTGTGTGCTGATGGACTCAAAATTCTGCTACCTACCAGAAAGGATTACAACTACGTTCGGGATTTCCTGAACAACACAAAGATTGAATACCACAGCCATGACGATCCAGGTAAACGCCCCATGAAACAGGTCCTCCGAGGCCTGTACGACATGGATGTGAGTGTGCTGAAAGAAGAGCTCAAAACTCTGAAGTTGAACGTGATCGAAGTCTTCAAGATGACGAGACACAACAAGGACATCAAGTATCGTGATCAACTGTACCTGGTTCATCTCGAGAGAGGATCGACAACGCCGTCTGAGCTGAAAGCAGTTCGGGCAATTTTCAACATCATCGTGACTTGGGAACGTTATCGTCCAGTGCACCGTGACGTGACACAATGTTCGAACTGCTTGCAGTTTGGGCATGGTGGAAGGAACTGTTTCATCAAGAGTCGTTGTGCAACCTGCGGAGGTGAGCACAAAACTCAAGCTTGCGAAACAATCAACGAGAACATCGAAGCGAAATGCTTCAATTGCGGCGGCGACCATTCTACCAAGAATCGAAGCTGCCCAAAACGTGCTGAGTTTGTAAAAATTCGGCAGCAAGCGACGACGAGGCACCAACCAAATCGTCGCAAAACACCACCAACTTTCACGGACGTGGATTTTCCTGCTTTGGCGTCACCAGGAGCGGGATCTGTTCGAGTGGTTCCAAATCTGCAGCCATTGCCGTTGAATCAGCGGCAAAAAGTTGCAGAGAATACAACACCTCCTGGCTTCAGTCAGCAACCGAGGGAAAACCAACCAACATCAACGGGTGAAGGCAGTAGTGACCTGTTTTCACCACAAGAACTTCTGAACATTTTCATCGAGATGAGAACAACACTGCGTGGTTGCAAAACTCGCCAAGAACAAGTAAGAACGCTTGGAGCATTCATCTTAAGATACAGTTCGTAGTTTACTCGTTCTAGTGATTTTGAATATTTCAATGAATTTTTTTTTTAGTTTTAAGTTAGGATTAGTTGTAAAAGTGTTTTTTTTTTCTTTTTTTACCCAAATGTATTCGATTCAATGCAACAATGTAAAACAATTTGAAGTAAATAAAATAAATGTGATCAGTTAATAATAAAACGAAAAATACAACAAAGATGAAGAGCATTAGGCCATACCACTTAGCATGTAAAAGAAATGTAACTATTATAAGAAAGTTCAATAAAGACATATTCAATTTCAAAAAAAATTCAAAAATGGAATTTTTTAAATTAAATTAAACCCAAAACAACATGAAAATATATTCTTTGTACTTATTTTACTAAATTACTAATACTAATTACTTATTTCTTTTGAAGTCCTTTTTTCAGTTTTCTAGATTCCTACCCGGGCAGATGGTAATAACAAAATTCATGCCATTCCAATAACAACTATTGCAAAAATAACAAAAAGTGTTATGGAATCTTCTTGAAAAATCAAATTTGCATAAGGGTTTAATAACAGTTTATGTTATCATAACAAAATTTGTTATTGGTCTGATATTGGTTGAAAGCCAAAACAACTTTGGAATAACATTTTTTTTTATGGAAGACTACCTCCAACTGTTATTGGGATGATTGGATTAGTTGCTAAAATAAAAAAAATAATAACAAAGATATGTTCGAAGAGTTATTAAAAATGATATAGTCTGTTATTACAATAACAAAAAATTGATAACGACAAATAAAAAATCATGTTATACATAACATAAAATGTTATTAGCCTTGAATTTTCAAATATCCAAAAATGTTATTCCCAAGTTATTTCCGTTTGCTCGGGTAGCCAACAAATTCCAAGACAAACAATACATTCTTCATTCTTCTTTTTTTTAAACTTTTTTTTTTTTGGTAAAAGGGTTATTCTATAGAATTTATAATTTTTATAGATTTTTGACTCTGTATTTATTTTAAATTGAATTGATTTTTTCCATGCATTCCCTATGAAAAAGAAGCCAGTTAGTATCATAATGTTTATCTATAAAAGGTGTAATACAATTTTGAGGACGTATTATACAAAATGGGCATGTGAATATTCGAAAAATCATATTCGAGTAGTGAATTTATAATCGACATGTTGACTGCGAAAAAGTTGTACGTGATAATTAAAAATAGGTACACAAAAAAGAAAGTTTTTCAATTCTTGCATTTGCATTTGATTACTAAACTTTGAAATCCCAAAAAACGTATTAAAACCCAAAATGAGTCGAAAATGAGTCATTCTCCGGCAAATCACACAGCATTTGTTCTGTTTCCTCTTCGATTTCTGTGAAACTTTCCAAAGTCAAAGTGTCACAAATAGCTGTAAAGGTGTATGCTCGACATGTTTATGGCTTATTGTTAAAAACAATAATTTTGATGAATAAACATAAAGGGTTTGCTTGCAATTGTTTGTTTTAAAATTACGTCCAGGCTTTTCGACAATTTTTTACCTTTTTTTTGAAATAACAAAAGTTGCACTCCGACGAAATTTTTTGATTTTATTTGCATAATGTCGAGGAAAAGCTTCTCTTTCACGGTGTCATCAGACTAGCAGAATATTTAATTTTTAGGTTCCCAAAAGAACATTCCCTGCATTACCTTAAAACAAATTATGAATTTAAAAAAATCATTGCAACTCAAAAGCATTGAAATTTCTTTTTAAGGTTCAAAGCAGCAAAACTGTTCAATGTACCTGGAAACCATAAATAATTAGAAAATTGAAATAAAGATTTTTTTTAAAATATTTGCTTCTTCAAAACAATCTAACTAAAGTGAAAAGATACTATAAAATGTAATACTTTACATTTTATGTCCACAAATCCATCCAAAATGTTCCACAATCCAACAAAGCGAAGAAAGAAAACAAAATATCGAGACGATAAACAAGCGAACCTAGCATATGAAGCCATTTAGAACCAAAGCAAAAGAGGATTTATTCTAATTGTGTGTGAAGTTGTGGAACCATACCAGGACCAGCCCGAACAATGCGGCCAGCCCTAAGACGACGTCCCAACTTTTGGTATACTGACGTCGCTCCTCCTCCTCCTTTCCTTAGGGGTAAACATTTGCCCAAGAAAGTGAGTTATTTGTTTGGGTTTTTAGCCTTCGTCTTCGTCTCAGAACCGACAGCAAAAAGGCGCACCACAAAGTCGACGGATTCGGTTGTCCGGCTCGTGTTGATAAACCGGTGTGCCAGCCAGCAATAAGGATTGAATGGCGACTGTTTTGGGAAAGTGCTTTCACCTTCCAACCCAGCTCTCGAGCTTGAATGGCAATTGATGTTATTTTTTTTGTTTGAATTACAGCATGAGTTGATTTTGAGGGGGCTGGGCAATTGGACTAAAGTGTTTGTATATGATTGATCTTTACGATTTGGCTAATTGAGTTTTGGAAGTTTTGAAATATTGAAAGTATTGTAAAAGAAAATTGAATTCTTGACTAAATATAGCACGATTAAACAATAAGTTTACATTGCCATTAATTCCCAAAAAATGATAAAACATTTAAAAAAATATAAAAAAGACAACCATTCAATCAATTGCAAAGTCATCTAAAGTGTCTGAAAGACAGCAAATGGCCTGCACTTCCTGTCCAAAGCAATGACACGTAAAAATACCTTCCCGTCTTTCAAATTGAATGAAACTATCCGAAAAACTTACTCATGTCATGCATCGAAGTCCGGCAAGTTCATTTCCTTCGAAAAAGTTAACTCAAAAAATACATTTATTTCTTTTGATGTCCCGATGTCGATGCAACATTTCTCTTCCTATTTCCAAGCACTGAAAAACTGCCTTCTCATCGTTCCGACACTCTTGCTTGTCTGTCTGCAAATG
This sequence comes from Culex quinquefasciatus, assembly GCF_015732765.1. Lineage (NCBI taxonomy): Eukaryota > Metazoa > Arthropoda > Insecta > Diptera > Culicidae > Culex > Culex quinquefasciatus. Next base: position 170,947,247 of record NC_051862.1, on the reverse strand, counting down.
CAACGTAGCTCGCAGAATGCACCACAACGTGGCAATACCTTTGGCCTTTTCGGTACCAGAGTGGGTGGGGATGGCTGATGATTCCATCCAAGAACAGGGAATAAGTATTCACATGAGATGATGCTACCCCATTCGACGAAGCTGCCGACAAAGGATGACTTGCTGCACTTGCATCGTTTTAGACTTGGAAACGTTGAATCAGGTGGGTTTGAAATTAAAAGTTTATCAATTCATATAGTATCAATTATTTTGGAAGAACAACTGTCGGTAATTCAGGGTAAGAAAAGGATTCTATCCAAAATAAAAAAAAACTGTCCCATTTCCCATAATTTGATCCTCCAGAATACCATTCAACCCACCCACAGTAGAGCAGAGCCATCCAGGAGGGTACAAATCATGAACTGGTCCACTATTTCAAAAAAGTTAAAAGTTTTTGTGCTTCTGTCTATTTGCTACCAACATTTGTTTTTATGTTTATAGTAACATTTGTAATGTTCCAGAAAACGATCCACGTATTTTTTTAAATTGAAATGATAATTGTCGCAAAATATGACAGAAAACTTGGAAAAAAGCAAAAATAAGAAAAAAAACTAAAAGTTAATAAATAATACTTAAACAACATTGGGAGGGTTTAATAATTTTTAGATTATTTTGAATCCACTTTTTACATCAAAATTAAATTCCTGGAATTCCTGAGATGTTATCATACATCATACAATGTAAATTTTGACACTCTATCGTAGAAACAAATATCAAATATTTTTCAAATAATTTACTAAAATTTAATTCTAGATAAATAATCAAATGAAACGAAACTAAATAAAATATGTTTTAGTATCAACCAAATGACTTTGAAATTGAGCAATAATTCTTAAATTGAACTGAAATGAACTGTAACTGGAAATTTAATACTTTTCAAATCTGCCAGCAAGAGAGGTATTTTTTTTTTCAATTAAAAGAAACAGTTTCATTTTTGAATTACGTGTTTTTTTGTAAATTTGCAAGGTTATTTTAAGAGTATACCAATATTCTACAAAGTTGTAGAAAAGCACAAACAACAATTTTGATAATATAAAGGGTTTGTATTCTTGTATTCTTTACGAGTTATCAGAATTTCCCTAAAACGTTTTTTTTTTAAAGATAATTTTGACAACTTTATCCTGTTTTTTGATGTTTTAACCTCAAAATCTAAATCGTTTGATTTTTGAAGTTTTTTTTTGCGTAAATAACAGCAAATTTTGCAAAAGTTTATATATTTAAAATAACGAAATTATCTGGATTGTTTCTCTATTTAAGAAACGTCCCCTTTTTCAAGCAGTGCAAGAGCCAAAACAAACGTTCAGAGAAGTTTGCTGGACTTTTCAAAAATCCTTTTCGTAAAATTCTGAAAACTGGTGAACAAATACATACAAACCAATTAAGAATGAAATATCTGTGACTAAAGAAGCAATTTTTTGTAAAGGGTTCACCAATACAAGGCTCCTTAAATTTTTAAAATTTTGTTTTGTAAAATAGAAATTTTACTAGAAAATTTTTGTTTGACATCAGATTTATTGTAAATTCAAATTTCGCAATCAAAAAGTACGTTACAGATTTTTTGATAAGGTGCATCGTTTTCAAGACATCACCACTTGAGCAATTCTCTACGAAATTGGTATTTTTTTTAGAATTTTAATTTTTGTATTTTTTAATCCGACTGAAACTTTTTTGGTGCTTTCGGTATGCCCAAAGAAGCCATTTTGCATCATTAGTTTGTCCATATAATTTTCCATACAAATTTGGCAGCTGGACCGAAATGTTGTAATATACTAGCTTAGCTAAGATTTAAGTAGTCTATGACTTAGCAAGCTATGACTAAGCTATTGAGGTCCCAACATTGTAACTTTAGGATCATTCTCAATAAAGCCTTCAACATGAACAGACGTCTTTTAAAGTTCGTCCATACAAAAACGATGTATGAAGATTCAAAAATCTGTATCTTTTGAAGGAATTTTTTGATCGATTTGGTTTCTTCTGCAAAGTTGTAGGTATAGATACGAACTACACTGAAAAAAAAATGATACACGGTAAAACAATTTTTGGTGATTATTTATTTCACTTTTTTTCCCTAAAACTTGATTTGCAAAAAAAATCTATTTTTATTTTTTTTTATATTTTGATATGTTTTAGAGGACATCAAATGTCAACTTTTCTGAAATTTGCAGAATGGGCAAAAAATCTTTGACCGAGCTATGATTTTTTGAATCAATACAGATTTTTTTCAAAAAATTGAAATATTGGTCGCAAAAAATGTTCTACTTCTTTTTTCGATGTAAAATCGAATTTGCAATCAAAAAGTACTGAAGTAAAATTTTGATAAAGAGCACCGTTTTCAAGTTATAGCCATATTCAGGTATCTTTTTTGAAAATAGTCGCAGTTATTCATTTTTTTAAATAAGTGCCCATGTTTGCCCAGCTTTAAAAACATTTTTTTTTTGAAAAGCTGAGAAAATTCTCTACGTTTTGCTTTTTTGAACTTTGTTGATACGACCCTTAGTTGCTGAAATATTGCCATGCAAGTGTTTAAAAACAAGAAAATTGATGTTTTCCAAGTCTAAGCCAAACAACCAACCATTTTCTAACGTCGATATCTCATCAACTAATGGTCCGATTTACAATGTTAAAAAATGAAACATTCGTGAAATTTTCCGATCTTTTCGAAAACAATATGTTCAAAATTTTTAAATCAAGACTTACATTTCAAGAGGGCGTTATTTTGAATGTTTAACCCTTTTGAAATGTTAGTCTTGATTTAAAAATTTTGAAAATATTGTTTTCGAAAAAAAAACGGAAAATTTTACGAATGTTTCATATTTTAACATTGTGAATCGGACCATTATTTGCTAAAATATCGACGTTGGAAAATAATGGGTTGATTGGGTGAGACATAGAAAACATCAATTTTCCTGTTTTTAAACCATTGTATGGCTATAACTAAGGGTCGTATCAACAAAGTTCAAATTAGCAAAATATAGAGAATTTTTTTTCAGTTTTTCAAAAATATTTTTTCCAAAAATGTGCAAACATGAGCACTTATTTAAAAAAATGAATAACTATTTTCGACTATTTTCAAAAAAATTACTTAAAGATTTCTATAACATGAAAACGGTGTACTTTATCAAATTTTCACTAAAGTACTTTTTGATTGAAAATTCGATTTTACATCGAAAAATGAAGTTTTTGCGACCAATATTTCATTTTTTTAAATCTGTATTGATTCAAAAAATCATAGCTCGTTCAAAGATTTTTTGCCCATTCTGGAAATTTCAGAAAAGTTGGCATTTGATGTCCTCTAAAACATACCAGAAAATACCAGATACAGGTTTTTGAATTTACATACATCATTTTTGTATGGACAGCTGCCAAATTTGTATGGAAAATTATATGGACAAACTAATGATGCAAAATGGCTTCTTTGGGCATACCGAAGGCACCAAAAAAGTTTCAGTCGGATTAAAAAATACAAAAAAATCGAATGACCGAAACCTGAGAGAACTGCTCACTTATAGCTTAATTTTAACTGAAAAAATCCAGTCTTTCGATTTTATTTGAAAATAGTTTTATTTCAATGATTGTTAATTCCTGATTATAGTTTAGGAAAGGTTGAGAAATATTGCCAATAAAATTGCCTTAGAGACATTGAAGATTGGACCGTGCTAAAATACAGCGAATAAAAGAAACAATAAAATTTAGGCTTTTAAAGTTTCATCCAAACAGCCTTTTTTTCTAGTACCAAAGTCTCAGAAACTTATGATCGTTTTTTCAAAGTATTTTATTTAAATTTTGGAATCAAGACTAACATTTCAAAAGGGCGTAACATTGAAATTTTGGCCCTTTTGAAGTGTTAGTCTTGATTTCAATATTTAGAAATTTTTGTTTTCGAAATGATCTGAAAATTTAACCTTTTAATTTTTCTTCGATTTTTTTTCTTTTTTGAGGCTGTTTTTTAGCAACCAGAGGTACAATCTTCAATATCTTTTAAGTTTTTTTTAATTAAACATTTCACGAACTTTTCGAAAAAAAAATCAGGAATGGACAATCATGGAAACTATTAAAAAAAAAAATCTAAAAACTCAAATTTTTCAGTTAATACTAAACTTTTAGTGGCTTTATCTTGAAAATAATGCACCATATAAAAAAAAAACTGTTTAATTCTTTTCGATTTCAAATTTGATTTTACTGAACTGAAATTGAAACAAAAAAAAAAATGTTCGAGTAAAATGTCTATTTTTTCAAAAAAAAAAAAAAGTGTTGAAGCTAAAATTGGTCGCAAATTTTTATCTTATCAATGGCTCAAAACTTGTGGGTTTTGTCCCCTTAAACAAATAAAAAAAAATCAAACTTATTTTTTTTTAGTTCAAATCCAGAAAAATGAAAGGGGTCGTACCACCCCACCGTCACGAGATATAGTAAATTGGAATCGTGCTCAGAGACAAATATTACCTCTTAGAGCAAAGTTTCACGGAAATCGAAGAGGGGTCGGGGCAACTTGTTCCGATTTTGTGTGAGTTTGCGAACAATTACTTAAATTTAACAAAAATTTCTACTTGATAACGCTTAGCTATATGTGCAATGTCCCTCCACCCACCGGTAACATATATTATCTCACGTGCTGAGAAAATACCAGAATGCCTGCATGGATTTCCTCAACATAACGAACTGTGAGCGCATCAGCTGGTGCAGCCCTCACACCACTCAACCCATTTCTTAGTGCAATCTCACTGCCAGCAGAAACCGAGAAGCTCCGGGAGGTGTCAGCAGACGAGCTTCCGAAAATCGTGGGGGCAAATGTGGGGCGAGGAACGTTAGCAATGAAACACACCATTCTCGCCCTGGCCAAAGTGACATTCGATGTCTCTGCTCCCCTTTCTGTGAATGTCTGCGTGCTCCATTTGACTGGAACCGGGTCTCCTCCGGTCTTGCGAAAAAGAGGTCAGAGGGACGGAATCAAAAGTGGAACCATTTATGAGATAACAACATTTGTTAGCTTTTTAACAAAGGCTCCACTCTCGGAAGGGGGAGCGATGCCACACTGTTGGCAAGACGATTTTCACAAGTGGCAAAGATGTCCTCACTCTTCCGGAGGGTGGGAGTCGAGTGTTTCGCATGGACAGATGTTTATTTTGCTGCCTACGACCCCCGGAACAGCGGGAAATCCTCTCGATCGAGTGATGTGCTCGACGTGTTTGTGGAAGCTGTTGACGCGGTCCATCGAGCGTGGAACTCTTCTGAGGAGGACAAACAAAGTTTGAAATATGAGGTTATGGTGAGGACTTTGTTCAACAGTTTTTGACTTTCTTCACTGCATATTTTTAGCATTGAAATCGTAAACCATTAATAATTGAAACCAGGTGAGCAGAGAAGTAATGCTCGAAAACTTTTCCAGAAAACTACGCCAAAGCGATATGGAAGCAACAATTTCTACGTTTCCCCACCCCCTTCATCCCTTCAAGACTTTTGTACTGTGTTCAAAATGGAAACAATATGAATTGCACTTTGGAGTGACGGGTAACGCAGAGAAGAGAGGGAAATATTTTTGACGAGTTCGCTGAAAAATTGTTTCCAGTTTTAGCTGTATGATTTCACATCGTTTTGCTCTTCAACTTGCGCATAGTTTACCAATGTGGTTGAAGTAACACTTTGCCAAGGTGATGGTTGAAGTACTGAACATGGCTTGTTATTCGAATTTAAATATTTTTTAAGTTTTTTGCCCCTCCTCACCCTCCCCCTTCGACCCCGGCCAGAGCCAAGAGACAAAAACTTTAAAAAATATTTGCATCGGCCTCATGAAAAACACGCTTTCGGAATTTTGAGTACGACAAAAAATCGGACCTGGAACCGAATTTCTATAACTTCGACGTCGTCTTGTATCTTGTCGCACCCGTCATTTCGACGTTCCGAGAAAAACGCGTTTTAATGTTTGACCTTGAATAAACAAAAACGAGAGCACGCAATGTAAACAATAACAAATACGTTTTGTTTGGCTGACCATTCTGTGCATTGTCCCGAAGTTTGGTTGAAGTTAGTTGCTGGAGTCCCGAGTTATAATTACAAATGTTTACGGTAATCTACCTTGTACGTGCGTCAAACGCATCCTGACCTGAAATCCCTTTGGCCATTTGTCGCACTTGCATCAAATTTCAGGGAGTGACAAGATAGCACGACAAGATTGAAACAACTTTCATATGAAAAGTGACAAAAATTTTCGGAGCATTTTTGGTTTTCATTGAATATTTTAGGATTGAAATCGAATTTAGAGGAACTGTGAAGGTCAAAAGATGTGGCATTGTGAGATGCACAAAATGGCATTCTTAACTCAATTTGGCCCAAAATGCACGTACGACAAGTTAGCACGACGGCGACGACTTGACGGTTTTGAGCTACAAATTACAGAAAAACGTGTCTTTTTAAAAATTCAGAAAAACGAATTAGATAAGTGGGTTCAATTTGAAATGTTATTTAAAAAACATTTAATGACATAACATTGAAAATACTTCAATTTTAATTTTTCTACGAAATTTATTCCCGAGCAGACGAAAATAACGCGGGAATAACTTGTTTTGATATTGGAAAATACTAGGCCAATAACATTTTATGTTATTTTTAACAAGATTTGTTATTCGTCGTTATGATTTTTTTTGTTATTGGATTGTTATTGTAATAACAGACAAATAACATTTTTAGATATTCTTCGAACAAATTTTTGTTATTATTTTTTGTTATTTTAACAACTAATCCGATCATCCTAATAACAGTTTGAAGTATTCTTCCATAACGAAAAATGTTATTCTTATGTTGTTCTGGCTTTCAATCAATATCAGACCGATAACAAATTTTGTTATGATAACATAAACTGTAATTGAACTCTTATGCAAAAATGGATTTTGCAAGAATATTCCATAACACTTTTTGTTATTTTAACAGTATTTGTTATTGAAATGACATGAATTTAGTTATTACCATCTGTTCGGGTTTATTATAATTCACACTTTAATAACAAAAACCAGTTTATACATCAGCTTTTTTTAAAGCCTTTATCTGCACAAGTGTTTATACTTTGTTAAGAAATTAAAATTTGGTAATTAAAAAAGTGGAACAGTCGAATTTATACAACGGAGTTTTTAAGCATTATATTTATTATTGGGCATACAATAATTTGGACTATTTAGCAAAATTGTTGAATTTTTAGTTTATAGATCCGCAAAATGCATAACTCTTTGGAAACTTGTTTTTGGGTGCTGATGCTGGTGGGACGCCACAAAATCGGGTGAGCCAATTCCAATAGGAAATTGTTCTGTGAATGTAGAAGTGCGAATCCCAAGTAACATTTTTTTCCAGGAGTTCTACAAGAGCTCTTCAAGATAGCTGCAGCATAGCAGTTTGGACCGCGGTAGGATAAAACTCTCTTCAAGTACTCTTCCAAACTCCTGAAGAAGTTTTGAAGAGAATTTTATTCTACCGCGGTCCAAACTGCTATGCTGCAGCTATCTTGAAGAGCTCTTGTAGAACTCCTGGAAAAAAATGTTACTTGGGAATGTTTGAGGGTGAGTGCTTGAGTGAATGAGATTGAGCCAAAACAACAGTTACTGATCCACACAACTATGTTTGAATGTGGTTGTAGATGTTGTTTAGAAAGTGTTGCCAATTATCATTCAATGTAATGTTATTATAATTTTTTGTGATTATTTAGTTATTTTATTTTTATTAAAAAACATGTTTGTTCAAGGTTTTTATTTCAAGAAGCTTTTTTAAGATATCTATTTATGTTGTTTCGGCTCATTAGTGAACGGTTGCGTGAAAAAATCTTTTTGATTATAACTTTAATTTTTAGCTTCAAAGGTTAATAAGTATACAAAACATCACCACGCAAAACGTAATTATCGTAATCAATAAATTCTATACGTTTTCGATCAATTTTGTTACTCTGATAAATTAAACACTACTTTCGTTTTTATTTCACGCGTTTTTTACTTTTAATAAGTTCTTTTAAAGAGTCGAATTTGGATGGTGAGGCAGCGCGCACGCCTTGCAGGATTATTCGTGTTTCGAGCGTCATTTTTTCAGTGATTGGGTTTTTTTGTGCTTTAATTAAGATTACATTAATTGTTTTGTGATTTTAAAAGCCCTTCCTGTATCACCGTTGATCAGAAGGTACGGCGTCGGGTAAATTGCAAAAAAATATTTCTAGCTGTAATGTTGAAGTCTAAAAATGTAAATTAGTTTATGTGTGTATGAGAGTGTGAATGAGTGAATTTGTTCTTTTTTTCATATTTATCACAATAAATATTTAAAACCGCGTAAAATCTACAGAATCGGTCGATAAATCCAAATCATATCTCATTGAAAATAATCGTTATAGGGTCATTATTTAATTATTAAGTATACGCGTTCTTGACCGGATGATCGAAGTAAGCTACGCTCGAAGAAGGACGTCAAAGATTTTCGCTGTCGTTTTTTTTCTTTGAATATTTGTTCCAAAATTGTGATTCCGGCAGATTCCGGTGATTCCGGTACTGGTGTTGGTTGCTGTGGAAGTGCCCCGGTAGTGGTTCTAGCGGAGTATTAAATAAGAATATTTGAATGTTCGAATTCAAAAGTGAAAGTGTAGAGAGGAACGGCTCACGGCGTTTCAGTGTCCATGCCAAGAACCTGAGCAACTGTTTTACAATTGGCAGAGGAACCACGGAACCTTTCAACGGGAAAACCTTCAAAGTCATCACTCAAGATCTGAAGAACTTGTGACAGCTTCAAAATTTGGTGTTCCTTTCTGGTTTTCATCACGGTCAGCATTCCCCAGCAGCAACAGTAACAGTAAATGGACGTCGCGGTTCAATTCCAAGAAGCTGGAACTTGTCATCATTGGAAACCTGAAGTTTGAAGGCTGGATTGGATCAAGATTTGATGTTTTCTTATTTGGTGAGCCCGTTCTTTTTTTTTAACACAAAAAACTCTCACTTATTCTATCATACGCACAAAACAATCAAGACAACTACGCCAACCTTATTATATACGCGGTAGGGTGTTCCCTCGGTCGTTCGCTGTGAGTTGTGGATTGCCTGCTTCTCTAATGAAGGTTCGACTGGGGGGGCATGCTTATTAATTTCTCGTCGCTCCATACCCTCAGTGACGTGATGGGAGCAAGGGCGTCTATACGAAGTGTCCCTACACCCGCTACAAATTTCCGGCGCTTGGGGAGGGAAGCGGGAAACCATTTTGATCTATGCGCCGGTATTTGTAGCATAAAAATTCGTGCAAAAAAACTTATGCACGTGGGTGTACAGATTACAGAGTAAAAGATGATCGAATTGTTCACCTAGCGCTCACATGTGTTCCAGGACCAAGTTGCCTGCGGGTATGGGGATCATACATACATACATACATACATTAAGTATACGCGTTCTTGACCATTTTGCTGTCGTTTCGTTAGTTTGTCAACTGTACCAGTAGATAGAACCAATCCAAATAATGTGTTAAATTTTCACGGTGGAAAACTCATTTCTATAGAATCGTTTATCGAAAGACACGCTGACATTTAGGATAGACCATCAGCGCACGTTTTTTAATTTTCTGATTCAATTGTGAAAAGCGGGACCTTGCGGTTACTCTGCAACGTGTTTTTCTGAGCTTTTTATTTTTTTTCATAAGTCCTTCTTTTATCATCGTTGATTGGGAGGCACGCCGCCGGTTTATTTCGTTTAAGATATTGTTTTAATTTCATTACAATCGGTTACGTGGTGTCCTGTTTTCTTTACGTTTAAATTCATTGATCGCGTCATCTAAATTGTACAAACAGTAAAAAATTACTGAAAAGTCCTGCCCATAGCACTTCTGCTCGGTTGGCACGCGTTCGATTAAAAAACTTTTTTAAATAATCAATTTATTATCTTTCCGCAGCCGGCTGCCCAAGATTTAAAATTTTCAACCGATAAACAAAATGCTCATGGTCACATCACTGCCACTCGTGAATCCTGACCTCATACCCATCTACTAACACCCTCAAAACTCATGTGATACTTTGTCGGAGAAGCAGTCGATTGGGCGGTCTCTATCACTCAAGTATCGGACTAACATTCCCATCCACTTCCCCGTGACCCTACCACTGGTCGTGGCCGGCGCCGGTATTGATCAGCATGATAGGGGCCTTTGAGAAGTTGCGAAGCGAGGAAAGATAGCGCCCACTCATCTTCCACGGCTCGTGGATGTAACTTCTGGAGGTCCTGGTCAATAACGGAGTAGCAACTGCGGGTGGGCACCTATGCTTATGCTTATGCTTATGCTTATGCTTATAGATCCGCAAAATGCGTAACTCTTTGAATATTTTCGTTGTAATTTTGTTATATTTTAAAATATTGGTGTTTTATTAAGGCTGGTAATTTTTTTTTAAAGCTTTTGTCCTAATTCTGTGATTTAAAGCTTTGAAAAATTAACTTATAAAGTTGACATGGTTTTTATGACTATTTCAAATAAAATTAAAAAAAAATCATGGTAATATTACGTCTGGGAAGCGGTATATCTTTAATGTCAGAATAAATGTGTAATTTACCTCTAAAAGTGTGTAATTTTAAAAATTTTCTTATGTAATGTCACTTTTTCAGTCTTAATTGAGGTAAAATTACATCATAAAAGAGGTAATATTCAACCTTCCAAATTACGCCTACCAAATTTACACAATTTTTTACTGTGAAAACATGGTTTTTATGACTGCAAAAAATAGTAGTCAACAACGATCATAAAAAAGGCACGGTTCACAATGCCGAAGGTCTTGGGTTCGAGTCTCAGTACCGGAACTCTTTTTTATAGATGAACTTTTTTGGAAAATGAGCTGAGATTTTTACTGAATCGTTATTTCTTAGGATTTTAAAAGATATTTGGAGTAGGTCATGTACATTCCTGTGAACTGTTTTATAAATCATCTTTTTAATTTTTTTTTAGTGAGAAAAGTTTCAATCATAATTTTACTTAATTCTAAAATGTATTATTTTTTTTTTTTTGCAAAAATATCGAAACGTTACTTTAAAATGTAATAGAATTTACTGTTACGACTTTGTTTCAAGACATTAACAAATAAAATTTAAAAAAAAACCGGACTACCGCTTCCTGTAAACTCATCAAACGATTTAAATAATATTTTATCAATTCTAAGCCTTTTTTGTCAAAACGATAACATTCCAGTACCAGTACCACCAATTCACCATTTGTGGAATGCCACTTCACAACTCAGCTGTTGCTCGTGCCTTGCTCATTTTCCCTCCCTGCTCCCACCATTGCCAAGAAACACCCCTTTCTGATGGGATGCCTGGCTGCTTTTGAAAAGAACCAACCACCACTCTACGCTCCTCGCAGCTGAAGGCGGTAGGTAGTCTGAAAAAGCCAGAAATTTTACTTTGAAATATGGAATGCAATTCAATTCAAATAACGCTTTTGAGTTATGTGCATACATATTTCGAGCGATTTTTCTTTCAATCATTACCGCTCGTGCCTTCCTCCCTCGCGCCACTTTCCATCGAATTTTAAGCGTATTTCACTCAAAACTACCTCACTTGAAGCTGGGTGGGGTGTGGGTGGATCGGCGGGGTAAAGGGTAGCGGAAATGTGTACTAAACTTGCCTCCAGCATCCACTTCATCTTATTCTCTTTTTCCCATCAGCCTGAGCATGAGCCAGTTCTTTCATTTGCGTTTTGAAGTTCATGAATTTTAAAAGTAGAGCAGAGAGACAGAACAGGCTGAGGCGATGCAGGATAGGCCATAGAGGGAGGCAGGGCTGCAAGGAAGAAAGTTGCACTTTTTATGAATTCCATTATTGGTGCGACGCCGCTGTTGGTTCGATGCACAGTTGCAGTTTGTTGTGGTGGTGATAGTGAAAACAAATCGGAAGACACCGGATGAAAAAATATTTAAAAAAATCAAAAAAGAAGCGACTATTTATAAGAAAATGACAAAAAACATAAAACATAAAACATAAAACATAAAACATAAAACATAAAACATAAAACATAAAACATAAAACATAAAACATAAAACATAAAACATAAAACATAAAACATAAAACATAAAACATAAAACATAAAACATAAAACATAAAACATAAAACATAAAACATAAAACATAAAACATAAAACATAAAACATAAAACATAAAACATAAAACATAAAACATAAAACATAAAACATAAAACATAAAACATAAAACATAAAACATAAAACATAAAACATAAAACATAAAACATAAAACATAAAACATAAAACATAAAACATAAAACATAAAACATAAAACATAAAACATAAAACATAAAACATAAAACATAAAACATAAAACATAAAACATAAAACATAAAACATAAAACATAAAACATAAAACATAAAACATAAAACATAAAACATAAAACATAAAACATAAAACATAAAACATAAAACATAAAACATAAAACATAAAACATAAAACATAAAAGTAACATTTTTGCAAAATATTTCACTACAGTGACGATTTGTTTACCTGTTCAAGACAACGTTGCCAAAAGCCCCTTCTGGTGCAATTCGAAACTTGGTGATATTTGGTGAGAAAAACAAGGTGCATCCTTTATGGCTTCGTCCAACAGAAGAAGGACGAGGGATGATTGCAGCTGAGCACCCACAGGACCCCTCTTCCACCCCCTTTGCTGCTGATGAAAATATGCAAATTGTGCGTCCCCGGTAATTGTCGCTTTCTGATTTCTGCACCGGGCGGGAGTGTTTAATAACTCCGAGGAGGGACGACCGGTTTTCTGATGGCGCAGCATGGGAAGAAGTGGGTGGTTTGTCTAGAGGCGCGATTATGCTGCCGGGCATGGTGCATAATGACGACGACGACGACGACGACGATGATGATGATGCACTTCTTATGCATTGAAGTGAGATGTTGTGTTGAGTGAAACGTCGCTTCGTTAATGAAGAGAGATTTATGTAATGAGATTTGTGCGCTTTCTTTTTTTGTAGAATGCTTCCAAACAGGTTCATTTGATTGCTCAAAAAATAAGTCTTGTCTAGTCACTTGAAGAAACCGTATGAATGCGAGCAACATCAATATGAAACTTCACGATTTGAAAATTTGGTAGAAATTGATCTGTTTCAATAGCTTAATGTTTCTTAATTAATCTTAATTTTTCATAATTTACCAGAATTTCTAAAAAAAATTGAATTTCTTAAATTTCTTGAATTTCTTGAATATCTTGAATTTCTTGAATATCTTGAATATCTTGAATTTCTTGAATTTCTTGAACTTCTTGAATTTCTTGAATTTCTTGAATTTCTTGAATTTCTTGAATTTCTTGAATTTCTTGAATTTCTTGAATTTCTTGAATTTCTTGAATTTCTTGAATTTCTTGAATTTCTTGAATTTCTTGAATTTCTTGAATTTCTTGAATTTCTTAAATTTCTTGAATTTCTTGAATTTCTTGAATTTCTTGAATTTCTTGAATTTCTTGAATTTCTTGAATTTCTTGAATTTCTTGAATTTCTTGAATTTCTTGAATTTCTTGAATTTCTTGAATTTCCTGAATTTCTTGAATTTCTTGAATTTCTTGAATTTCTTAAATTTCTTGAATTTCTTGAATTTCTTGAATTTCTTGAATTTCTTGAATTTCTTGAATTTCTTGAATTTCTTGAATTTCTTGAATTTCTTGAATTTCTTGAATTTCTTGAATTTCTTGAATTTCTTGAATTTCTTGAATTTCTTGAATTTCTTGAATTTCTTAAATTTCTTGAAATTCTTAAATTTCTTGAATTTCTTGAATTTCTTGAATTTCTTGAATTTCTTGAATTTCTTGAATTTCTTGAATTTCTTGAATTTCTTGAATTTCTTGAATTTCTTGAATTTCTTGAATTTCTTGAATTTCTTGAATTTCTTGAATTTCTTGAATTTCTTGAATTTCTTGAATTTCTTGAATTTCTTGAATTTCTTGAATTTCTTGAATTTCTTGAATTTCTTGAATTTCTTAAATTTCTTGAATTTCTTGAATTTCTTGAATTTCTTGAATTTCTTGCATTTCTTGAATTTCTTGAATTTCTTAAATTTCTTGAATTTCTTGAATTTCTTAAATTTCTTGAATTTCTTGAATTTTTTGAATTTCTTGAGTTTCTTGAATTTCTTGAATTTCTTGAATTTCTTGAATTTCTTGAATTTTTTTGAATTTCTTGAATTTCTTGAATTTCTTGAATTTCTTGAATTTCTTGAATTTCTTGAATTTCTTGAATTTCTTGAATTTCTTGAATTTCTTGAATTTCTTGAATTTCTTGAATTTCTTGAATTTCTTGAATTTCTTGAATTTCTTGAATTTCTTGAATTTCTTGAATTTCTTGAATTTCTTGAATTTCTTGAATTTCTTGAATTTCTTGAATTTCTTGAATTTCTTGAATTTCTTGAATTTCTTGAATTTCTTTCATTTCTTTCATTTCTTTCATTTCTTTCATTTCTTTCATTTCTTTCATTTCTTTCATTTCTTTCATTTCTTTCATTTCTTTCATTTCTTTCATTTCTTTCATTTCTTTCATTTCTTTCATTTCTTTCATTTCTTTCATTTCTTTCATTTCTTTCATTTCTTTCATTTCTTTCATTTCTTTCATTTCTTTCATTTCTTTCATTTCTTTCATTTCTTTCATTTCTTTCATTTCTTTCATTTCTTTCATTTCTTTCATTTCTTTCATTTCTTTCATTTCTTTCATTTCTTTCTCTCATTTCTTTCATTTCTTTCATTTCTTTCATTTCTTTCATTTCTTTCATTTCTTTCATTTCTTTCATTTCTTTCATTTCTTTCATTTCTTTCATTTCTTTCGTTTCTTTCATTTCTTTCATTTCTTTCATTTCTTTCATTTCTTTCATTTCTTTCATTTCTTTCATTTCTTTCATTTCTTTCATTTCTTTCATTTCTTTCATTTCTTTCATTTCTTTCATTTCTTTCATTTCTTTCATTTCTTTCATTTCTTTCATTTCTTTCATTTCTTTCATTTCTTTCATTTCTTTCATTTCTTTCATTTCTTTCATTTTTTTTCATTTCTTTCATTTCTTTCGATTCTCAAGAATTTCACTTTTTTAACTCCGAAAATTTAAGAATTGCATTTATTTTATGTTTGGGAAATTCTATTTATGCAATATTTTTAAAAAGAAGCTCTTTTGCATTTGTGGAGAAAACATTATTTTAAAAGCAAACTATTTGATCAAAAGTTGTGATTTGCTACATTTTAGTTTTAAGGTTGGATTGTCTTTAAGTTAAAATTGTGTGGATGATAATTTTTTCTAATTCACCAAATTAGCCATATTCATATAACTGACGATATCTCGGAAATTCGATGATTAGTTTGAACGCTTAAAAATTAATTGTTTAAAATGTTCTGCTCTTTAAAAAAAAAAAATTGTAGCTATTTTTTTCTGAAATTTCCTACATCTTAGCCAGAGACACTAAATCAATCAGAAAATCACATGTCAAGATACAGTGTCTTGCGAACCTTCGTGGTGAACGGACACTAGAGCTGCGGTATTTTTTACTACCTAAGCTCAGAGTTATTTCAAACAAAATTCACAGTCTTTTTAAAAACTACCTGAGTTACTTTCCAAAATTCTAAACAGTCTTTTCAAGACTAACCCCACCTGAAATTTTGTTGTATTTTACAAACGAAGCCATCTTTTTAAGAGAACTTTGCTTGCAAAATGCGTCAAAACAAAGGTAAACGCAAATCTTCTGAAGATTTGGTCGTTACGTCGGTGAAGCGTTTGAACGCTAAACCGGCTAACGGAAACAGAAAAGAAAACAGCCTCATCCGAGGTCTGATTCTGATTCTGAAAGTGAGGTCAATCCTCCAATTCCATTGGCAAACAGTTTCGGTGTTTTATCCGAAACTGTTGACAAGGATCCTTCTCCTCGTACTGAGCCTTCTGCCGTCGAGAAACGAGTAAAGGCTCCGCCAATTGTAGTGACTTCCGTCTCCGATTTGGCCAGCTTTCGAACGCAACTGAAGAATTGCAAGGAAACTTGCAATTTGAAGGTTTCGTTCCAGCTTGGTCGAAGAGGAGAATGTCGCTTGTTGACGGAATCTTTACAAGATCACCAAACTTTTGTTGGTTATTTGAAAACCACAAACACAATTTCTACACGTATGAGACCAAGAATGCTCGTCCATTCAAGGCGGTCCTGAAAGGTCTCTCCAACGACTTGTCGGTGGATGAGATCAAAAACGAACTTAAGGTGTTGCTTGGCTTTGCCCCATCCCAAGTAATACCAATGAAGAAAAAATCAAACGGGAATATTTCTCGCTTTGGTTTGACTTCACAATTTTATCTGATTCATTTCAACAGAAATGAAATCAACAATTTGAAACTTTTGGACAAAGTTCAGTTTTTGTTCCATGTACGGGTAAAGTGGGAGCATTTTAAGAAACATGGCGGCAATGGCCAGAATCTGACCCAGTGCCGGCGTTGCCAGGCATTCGGTCACGGTACTGATCATTGCGCCATGGTTCCAAAATGCATGGTTTGCGGGGATTCTTCTCACGACAAGGACAATTGTCCCGTGAAAGAAGTCATCCAATTTAAATGTGCAAATTGTGGTGGAAATCACAAATCAAATTTCTGGGATTGCCCCATCAGAAAAAAGGTTTTGGATTCTCGTGCTAAGCATCAGCCGAAATCCAAACCGAAATTTTCTCAAAGTCAGGTTGTACCTGCATCTTTAAATCAAACGTTCGTGCTGTCTCACTCGAACAATGCTAGAAATACCCCTACCGTGGAAAAGTTAGGTAACAGCAATGGCATTTCTTATGCCAACGTCGTTTCGGGTTCGGGTTCATCCACGAACTTTAAATCCTCTACCAATTTTCAAATTGGGCAGGTACCTCAAATTTCATTTGAAAATTTTTCTGCTGGCAACGCTTTGGGATCTTCTGATTTCGGCGATGTTACGTTTGAAAAAATGACTTTTTTGCAAAACTCACTGTTTGGTTTGATTCAAACAATGAGTAATGCTACATCCATGATGGAAGCTATCCAGATTGGATTAAAATTTGCGAATGATGTTGTTCTTACCCTGAAGTTTAATCATGGATCTAAGTAATTCCATCAATATTATGAATTTTAATGCTCGCTCTTTAAAAGCGAAAGAAAATGAATTTTTCAACTTTTACGAGTTCATAACGTGCATGTTGCTGTTATAACCGAAACATTTTAAAAACTGGCACTTATTTGAAAAGTGATCCAGATTATAAAGTTATAACCAATAACAGAATGAATCGAAATGGCGGTGGAGTTGCAATAGTTATCCACCGTAGTATGACTTATAGTACGTTACGTGACTTTAAGTTAAAAGTTATTGAAAGTTTGGGCATTGAACTTGAAACTTCTTTTGGGAAAATTATGATTGCAGCTGCATATTTGCCTTCCAATGCACTGGGGAAAATAAAAATTATTTCAAAGGGGATTTGAATAAACTTACTCGGCATAGATCTCGATTTTTGATCATCGGTGATTTTAATGCCAAACACCAATCTTGGAATAATTCAAAAGTAAATTCCAATGGTAAAATTCTATTCAGAGATTGCACTTCTGGTCTTTATTCGGTTTTATACCCGAATGGGCCAACTTGCTTTTCTTCTGTTAGAAATCCATCAACAATTGATTTGGTTTTGACAAATCAAAGTCAGTATTGTGGTCCTTTAGTGACTCATGCTGATTTTGATTCTGATCATCTTCCAGTAACTTTTTCACTTTCTCATGAAGCAGTTACCAGACCCAATAGTTCTGTGTTTAATTATCACAAAGCTAATTGGGACAGGTATCAGCATCATATTGAGAATAATTTAAATCATGATTTTGTTTTAGAAACCAAAGCTGATATTGATTCAGCCTTGGAATCTTTAACTAATGCAATTTTGGATGCTAGGAATATTGCTATTCCTAAAGTCCAAGTCAAATTTGATTCTCCCATTATTGATGACGATCTTCAGCTTCTGATTCGTCTGAAAAATGTTCGCCGAAGACAGTATCAACGTTCTCGTGATCCTGCACTGAAGCGAATTCAAAAAGATTTGCAAAAGGTTTTTTTTTTTTTTTTTTTTTTCATAACTTATTTTTATTAGGTCCTTTTAGGTGCTACGACCAGGTTAGGACCGAGGGTCAATGGTACAAAAATAATAAAAGAGAGAAAAAAAAAAAAAAACGTAACTGTAGTAGATGATCATTTTCCCGCGCCATGCGTCAACAAGTGTGCGATCACATCGATCTGTTCCTCGGGTGTCTTGTTTTGCAAAAGGTTATTGATCAAAGGTTCTTAAGAAACCTCAAAAACCAATCCCTTCTTTAAAAGATGGTGATAATATTCTATTAACTAATGGGGAGAAAGCTCAAAAACTTGCTCAGCAGTTTGAGAGTGCCCATAATTTCAACTTAAATGTTTTGAGTCCTATTGAAGATCAAATTTCAATTGAATTTCAGAATATTGTTGAACAAGAATTTTCATCAGATGAAGTTTTTAATACGGATCTGAATGAAATAAAATCTATTATCAAAAAATTTAAAAATATGAAAGCCCCTGGTGAGGATGGCATTTTTTACATTTTAATTAAAAAATTACCTGAAGCAACTTTAAGTAGCTTGGTCAAAATTTGCAACAAATGTTTTGATTTGGCATATTTTCCCAGTAGTTGGAAAAATGCCAAAGTAGTTCCGATTTTGAAACCGGATAAAAATCCTGCCGAAGCTTCAAGCTATCGGCCCATTAGTTTGCTTTCATCTATTAGTAAATTATTCGAAAGAATAATTCTTAATAGAATGATGACGCACATTAATGAAAATTCAATTTTCGCTGATGAGCAGTTTGGATTTCGCCTTGGGCATTCAACTACTCATCAGTTGTTGAGAGTTTCAAATTTAATTCGAAGCAACAAATCTGAGGGCTATTCTACTGGCGCTGCTCTTCTAGACATAGAAAAAGCATTTGACAGTGTTTGGCATAAAGGTTTGATTGCGAAATTGAAAAGGTTTAATTTTCCGATTTATATCGTGAAAATTATTCAAAATTATTTGACGGATCGTACTCTGCAGGTATGTTATCAGAATAGCAAATCTGATCAACTACCTGTACGTGCTGGCGTCCCTCAAGGAAGCATTTTGGGTCCAATTTTATACAATATTTTTACTTCTGACTTGCCTGATTTGCCCCCAGGATGTCAGAAATCACTTTTTGCTGATGATACAAGCATCTCCGCCAAAGGTAGAAGCCTTCGTGTCATCACAAGAAGATTACAAAAAGCTTGGATATTTTCAATTCTTATTTGAAAGAATGGAAAATTACTCCAAATGCTGCAAAAACTCAACTTATTATTTTCCCTCACAAACCAAGGGCTGATTTTCTTAAACCAAAAAGTCATCACATTATAAAGATGAATGAGGCAAATTTAAAGTGGGAGGATCAAGTGAAATATCTTGGACTTGCTTTTGACAAAAACCTTACTTACAAGGATCACATTGAAAGTATCCAGGTTAAATGTAACAAATATATTAAATGTTTGTATCCACTTATAAACAGGAATTCTAGACTTTGTCTCAAGAATAAACTGTTAATTTATAAACAAATTTTCAGACCTGCCATGCTTTATGCTGTGCCGATCTGGACAAGCTGTTGCTTAACCAGGAAGAAAAAACTTCAGAGGATTCAGAACAAAATTCTGAAAATGATTCTGAAACTTCCTCCTGGTTCAGCACCAGTGAACTTCATCAATTAGCCGAAGTTGACACTTTGGATGTTATGTCCAATAAGATAATTGATGCATTTCGACAAAAATCATTGCAGTCTTCAGCTGCATTGATCCGCTCTTTATATAGTTTATAAGTTAGTTTTAAGGTATCCCTTTTCCTTTTGTACATGTAGGACCTCCTACATTTGAAATCACTGAATAGCGAAAGCTACAATATTTCATGAATAAATGAAAGTTGCTAGTATTTAAAATTGAGGTGAAAAGTCATCGATTGTGATTGGACACTCAATAATATTTTAACTGAATGAATGTACATGGAAAAGAAAAACTGAATAAATATAAATTTAAAAAAAAAAAAAAAAAAAAACATGTCAAGATACATATTTTTAACCTCATGAATCATACTTAGACGTGAGAGATTTCACTTTTCTAGGTGAACCAATTTCATCCCACATGACAAAAGCACGTAATCCACAATTCACTCAAAGCTCCTTCTCACTCCTCACTCCTCACTCCTCAGTAAATCATGAGCAACTCTCACTCTCATCCTTCCCAAACTGCGTCGGCGCTCTCATCGCAACATCTCTCATCAGACCATCTCTCCTTCTCCCGGAAGCTCTCTCTCTCCCGTGCGATTGTTGTTCCCACAAAACCCGACTCCGACTCCGGACCACTTTTGAGGTTTGTTTCAGTCACAAATTGCAGCCAACCCCAGAAGCAGCCCCGTTTGGCAGTGGATCTCCAACCTGGTGGCAGTTACTGTCCGTGGGGGGTGTTACGTCACGCCCCAGCTGTCTGTGCCGAAAAAGAGGAGGTGGGTGGAGGCCAGGGGTTCCGGTGAATATGCCTCCAGCTTCCGGTCACCCAAAACATAGACACACACACACACACGTAGACATAGACAAACGCTCGAATGGGGACTCCCCTTCCGAATAGGGGTCAAATCCTAGTGCAAATAATCGACAGTTTAAAATTTAATTAATTCAATTTTAGTTGAATCATGTGTGCAACGAGAGTTTCATTTGGCCTCATGGGTTCGCTCAGAATTTCATTGAAAAAAGGAAGGGGGACGGATTGGGTGGTGAAGAGGGTTGTTGGGGGAAGCCGACGACATTCGAACTATGTGGGGGTGTTTGTGTGTGAATGTGTGTACGAGGTGGATGCTCCTGAAAACATACATCGTTTCAAGGGATAGGAGATAGTGGAAGGCAAGGGGCGGTCAGACATGACTGGGTGGAAAACAGCGAGGGAAAGCTCACCAGAGGAAACTTTATACAATTTTGATGCATTTATTTGCACATCAACCAGAGTGCACCAGCTGAACCCCATCTCCCTCCCCTGAGGGACCCACCAAGGCTTGTGTTTCAATATTTGATGAAAGATTTTTCAATTTAGGATTTTCCAATTAGTATGGGGCTGCCAAACAGGTCATAAAAACGAGTGCAGCCACTTTTTTTTGGTCTCCTCTCAAATTTGCCACGCCGTGATTGGATATCACATGGACTAACGGCAAACACTTAACGGAACTGAACCTCAATGCCCACCTCCCTTCAACGACGAATTTTTTGCGAGTTGGTCCTCGTGAAATGCATATTTAAATTGACGAAACTGTGAAGCGGCAGTAGTGCGCCAAGCGAGAGTAATCAATAAATAATTACTCTCGCGGAAATCAGCAAAGCTCATCGGAAGCGAGGTTCAGAAATGCAATGTGCATACAATTTGCGTTTAATATTTGCAAATCCTCGCCTGGTGGAATGTTTCTTTTGTGTCTTTAAAAAAGACAAAGTTGAATTGAAATAAAATGAGTTCAAGGGTTTGAAAAAGTCATACACAGCTAAAAAAGTAGTAATTATTAAAAAAAAAAACGTTTTGACAGTGCTCAAGAACCTGTCGGAAGATTGTTATGGTACCGAGGTGCTTGGCACCCTTTGAAACCGAAACTTGGCTTTTCAATTTGAATTGACTGAGTGCTCGGCATAATCTGACTGAAATTGAAATAATAAACTCAAATATAGGGAAAGCTCAGTAAAACATTTCCGAGATAAATATTTTCGAAAATGATAAGGCGTCCAAACGAAAATTGCTGAAAAATATCATTTTGTAGTGAATTGGACATGATTTAAAATTACAGGGATACTTTATTAATGTAAATGCATTTTTGTTCAAATTATGGCCATTTTTGGGAAATCCGATACAAATATTTTCATACATAAGCTGTTTGGTTCATGTATGGTGTACACGCCATTTTAAGAATTCCTACGATGTATTTATATTTTAAATGTTTTTTTTATAGGTTTGGGTAAATCTTTGTCCATGGATTAGATTTAATATTTTAGAATTTGTATCTTGAGAAAAAATATGTATCCATAATATTTATATTTCACATTTAACTTTTTAACACACTTTTTTTTTATATGTTCAAGAGGATGTTAAAAGACAATTTTCAAGCAATGACAAAAAAATTATTCGCTCTACAGCATTGCAATGGCGTTCTCTATTGCGAGATTCCTACTCAAAACTAGGTATCCAAAGGCTTGGTTGTTGAGGCAATTGCAAACCTCTTTTTACACCTTCAGCTTTCATCCACCCCGGGATTCGAACTGACGACCTTTGGATACTGCCTAACAGCGACTCCACCGAGAAAGGACCCAGGGAGACGACTCCTACACCTGGACTGAGCTATCGACCTAACCTCTAGGTTAGACCGGGACCAACATTTACTTCGCTGTCCGATGGAAGGCGCCATCAGACAAATTTCGTCTCAAAATTTGCCACCGGGACCTTCTGGGATAGAACCTAGGCCGACTGGGTGAGAGGCAACCACGCACCACGGTCCCAGTCAATGACAAAATTCAATAGCATTTGGCGGTTTTGCCATTTTTTTTTATTTTTTTTTGAAAACCTTAACTAGATAAAAATATTTTTGTAAAACTTCATAGTTTTAATGGAAATGGTGCATTTTCCTGCGTTTAAAATCAAATTAAACATGCTGAACTCTTTTAAAAAGATATTGATTTTTTATGAAGCACCAATATGCAGCACAGCAAAAAAATCGTGAATTAAAAAAAATATTTTTAGAAAACAATTAGACAAATGTAGTAAAATGCATTTTAAAACACTTTTTTCATCATAATGTTGAAACCTTGACTAGTTATTCCAATGTTAACATCATTTTTATTTTTTGCCCCAGCCCCCTCCCTTTAGCTTCGGTCAGAATCGAGAGAAATTAACTTCAAAACATAATTTGCATCGGCCTAATAAACAATTACATATCTTCAAAAATAATCTTCTTATGCAAATCTTGTTTTTGTGATAAAATATTAACCCAAAAATAGTTTTTAGACTGTTTCTATATTTATCAAATTGTTCTTGTGTCGAAAAAAAATGTAAAATATTACATCAGGAACTTGGAATTTTTCATCAGGTTCACAATAATACACATTTTTAGGTAAAATTACTAAAAAAAATAAAATTCAACCATCCATATTTTCAGCCAATTAAAATTCAACATTTTTCTTTGTACATCAAAAATTCCTCTCTTAAGATACAGATTCTAGAATATTCAGAAACCTTTTTTATATGGATAACTGCCAAATTTGCAGGGAAAATTATATGGACGAACCAATGACGCTAAATGATTCTTTGGTAATTAGGAAGGCCCGTTTAAAATTTAAGGAGAATTTTGGAGAATTGATCATTATTAGTCTGTACAGCAACATTTGAAGGTACCTTATCTTAAAAAATAACAAAAATATTGTTGTTTCCAGTTAAAAATTATGTTGTTGCCAATTTTAAAAAGTGCTGTGAATATTACTTATAAAAAGTTGGTTTTGTACAGCTTCTTAAAATCATTACTCATAATTAGGCTTAGTGATTTTACACGCTCAAAAATAGCAAATTTCACGGGGACCTCAATTTCAAAAAAACAAATTTCACGGAAATTTCGCGGAAAGTTAAAAATGTTAAAATAACTCTGAAAATCTTATGTTTAAATCACAGAAACTACTTTTTATGCTTCATTATATATTATTATTGAACAAACTTAAAAAAAACTTCACTAAATTTGATCGTGACACAAAAAAATCTCTTGATTTTCAAAAATGTTTCCACTAGGGTGTCCAATTTTCCCGGGTTTTGAATTTCCCGGGAAACGGGAAAAATATTTTTGAAATCCCGGGAATTCCGGGATCCCGGGAAATTTTTAAAGCTGTCATAAAATCTATGTTTTCATAATATTTGATATGTTTTCAAGCTTGAAATCATAGAATAAGCAGAACAATAATAATTAGTGACAATCTACACTTCAAACTAAACAAGGACGACCGTTTTGAAATAGATTAAAAGAAATAAAAAAATGTTTTTTTATCCTCTGTTGTGCTTTGCATTTTAAATGAACTTTGATTTTTAATTCAAATGTGATTCAAATTAAATAAGTATTTTAAATGAATATATTTCTTTTATATATTTTTTATATGACATGACTACAAAAACTCGAAAATTTTCTTTTAAAATGTCTTAAAAAAACAATAAACGACATCAAATAAAATGATTCCAGCCTATGTTAAATTTTAGATAAGTTTTGAATTTCTTGTTTTATATAAAACATATTTTACAAATTATTTTTATGTTACTACCGCCAACTGATGAACATCAGGACTACAGTCTGAATAGGTACAGGAGATTTTAGAGGAATATAATTGGAAATACTAGGAATTATAATGATCTGTTCATGTTTGAACCGAAGTCATTATGCAAAAAATGGCTTCAATAGCTGTCTTAATTCGTTACATTTGTCCTGATTTGCCCCAGATTTTGCTGGTATTTGATGAAAAATAATTTAACAGGATATTTTTTTAAATTTAATATCCTAAATATAAGTAGATATAATACTCTTTTTTTATTTTTTTGAGATTTTAATGCTTTGAAATTCGTATCGCTTACTATGTATTCTACTGTTCATCTATTTCTACAACCAAATCTGAATTTTCTGACCAAAATTTGTATTTTTTTTTCAATTCCCGAGCAGACGGAAATAACGTGGGAATAAAAAAATTTGATGTTTGAAAATACTAGGCCAATAACATTTTATGTTATTTATAACAAGTTTTGCCGTTATGTTTTTTTTTTGTTATTGGATTGTTATTGTAATAACAGACTAACATCATGTTTAGTTATTCTTCGAACAAATCTTTGTTATTATTTTTTGTTATTTTAACAACTAGTCCGATCATCCCAATAACAGTTGAAGGTATTCTTCCATAGCAAAAAATGTTATTCTTAAGTTGTTTTGGCTTGCAATCAATATCATACCAATAACAAATTTTGTTATGATAACATAAACTGTTAGTAAACTCTTATGCAAAATTGGATTTTGCAAGAATACTCCATAACACTTTCTGTTATTTTAACAGTATTTGTTATTGAAATGGCATGAATTTAGTTATTACCGTCTGTTCGGGTTTCGGGATTTCCCGGTACAAATTACAAAAAATCCCGGGATTCGGGAATTCCCGGTTTTTGAAAAATCCCGGGATTTTTGTCCCGGGAATTCCCGGGATGGACGCACTAATTCAGATGAACTCCACAAAACGGGTGGTTTCCTTGGAACCCTGTAAGTCACACTCACAGCGGAGTCACTTTCATTTGGTACCTTGAAGCGTTAATCTGTTTCACCTGTTCCACCCTGCGCGCTCAAGTTAACGACACTGGTTGACTGCGCTAAAATAGCATAAAAAAGCTCGTAGCAAGCTCATTAAGTGCCGGTTAACCACCCTGCTCTCAGAGTTTCCGCTCCCCGGGGTGATGACCATCGCCTTTGCGCGTTCATCAGCAGTCAACAGTTATTATCAGCAAGATGAGATTCCTCCCCGAGGGGCAAAAGCTGCAAAAAGCTGCACAGGAAAGCTCACTAGGGAGCGAGTGAGTACGTTGAATAATTTAAACCGGGGGGCCATTATTATTTAGATTTTTTAAAAGTCAATTTACATGAAAATTAAATACATACCTGAACGACACACACACATGCTCACAAAAGTGTGCAAAAGACTCACGCTTTCACGTCTAGAGAAGGTTTGGGCAGGTTCCTAAGTAAAGGAATAAAAAGTGCTTTCGGTAGGGAAAAGTACAACGGTCTTTCGCCACAAATTTGGCAGAGGGTGTGGTGTCCTGATGGGTGAGCAGAGCACCGTGTCTGTGGTGGATCACACTGCTGATGCTGCTCTGATGGTTGCCCACAAGTGGCTGAACCGCAATGAAAAAAAGTAGTCCTCTGCCAGGATCTGGAGCAGCCCGGGTGGTTCACTTTCCCGACGTATTTAATCAAAAACGCGTAGGGTTTCCGGCAAAGTAATTGAATTTTACAAAAAAAATAACAAATCAATATTACTGATTATAATGTTATTGATTCGGAAAGTTGTCACAAAATCAAATCAAAAAATTTATAATCAAATTGGTAACTCTAAACACCCAAGCACAATATGTGTGGCACAGCAGCCCACAAACTTGGTTCCCTCCACACTGTTAAAAATGCTAAAACAAACGGTAGAAGGGAAGCAACTACTGGCTGGTGGATCACAGTTTCCCTTGGTTGCCACGGACGGAACCGATCTGGCCCAAAAACCGTGGCCAGTTTATTTCCCAATGAAACGTGGTTTGGCCGCTACTCCGGGCAAGCTGTAGTTCCTCGCAGCAGAATGGATACAAAAGAATTCTCATTTGCAACGGCCGTGTGTGAACTGGTACAGAGCAGAACGCTGAACTTGGTTTGGAATCGGGCAAGTGTAGGTCTTTTTGGGTCTTTAAAAAAACTGTGTGATGTTTTTTAACATTTATTTTATTGAAATAATTGATTGGGGTATCCATCACATTTCTGTTGCATTTTTAATACAAAATTTCAAATGTCAGAAACTAGAATTTCTGACACTTCCGGGAGTTGAACGCTCTTAATAAAACTCCTCCAAAAAAAATTCTGAAATACTTTACCAAAGAAATCAGAAAAAAATAACTCAAGATTTTTGATATATTTATTTGCCATTTTTGAATCGACAGCTAGCATAATTTTATGGCAATTCGTATGAACGAACTTTTATTGCAATAATAATAATAGTCGTAAAGGAAGTAATCAAATGATAAGATTTAGTCGAATAAAACAAACAACAAAAAAAGATTTTCGAAAAACAAGCAACTATTTAGAAGAATTGCTATATGGCGAGTTTATGAAAGATTTACCAAAAAAAAATTCGGTATTTTTACAAAAAGTTAACATTCTAGCTATGAAAAATCCAAAGTTTCAAGTGTTATGTTCAATAGATAACGAACCGCATACCTGTAAAGTTAAAAATGTGATGGGAAATCCTTTTGTATCAGCAAAAAAAATATATTCTTGCAGTTGTCGTTTGAACCCATGCTTTCATTATTTTTTTTTTGTAAAGGTTATAAGTTGAAAATCAGAATGATGCAAATAAAAAAAGGCGGCAATCATGCCCATGAAGCCATTCCATTTGGCAATCGGATTATTATTGAATATTTATTCAATCAAGAAGTTTAGTGTCTAAATTTAAAAAAAACTGTTAGCCACTATTGCTAGAAGGATTTCGCGAATTTTAAGGGCGCGGGATTCAAATCGATGACCTCTGAATTGTGAATCCAGTGCGTGGTCCGATTGATCCACATCAAATTCATTTCAAAAATACTTTTTTGTTTGAGTTAAATTCTATTTTGTTTCAAATTATTAGTTTTCCGAATCAATTTATAATTTCATTGCAAAAAATACACAAGAAAATAAAATATGTTCTGTTTTGTAAAAAATTGTAATAAATTAAAAAATGGCATCATATGCAAACACTAAAGATATTTAAAGTACGGAGCAGTTGTTTTCTTTGCTAACTGAAAATTTGAAATGTCTTTTTATTAGAAGCATGAGATAAATAAAATTAAAAAATGAAAGTAAAAGTGTGATATAATATGTTCAGTGATAAAATTGTATTTTAGAATCAAATAACAGAATAAACAAATAAGTCGTGCAGCAAATTAAGATCCCTGCAAGTATTTCAAATGTTAGCAATTCTCTACGTAATCGGCCAATTTTGACAATTTTTTTTTGTTTTTTTTTTACTGGGCTCAAACTTTGTGACCAAAGAAGCTATTTTGTGTCATTGGTTATCCCAAACAAGTCTCCATAAAATTTTGGCAGCTGTCCATACAAAAATGGTACGTAAATATTCGAAAATCTGTAACTTTTGAAAGAAATTTTCTGATCAATTTTTTGTCTTCGGCAAAGTTGTAGTTGTTGTATTGATGAGGGCTGTTCAGAAAAAAAGGTACACGCAATTTTATTTTTTGATTCTTTAATTAACTAGTTTTCACAAAAACTAAATTTTCCAAAATCCGTATTTTTTAGAGATTTTTTGATATGTTTAAGAGGACCAAAACCCGCAACTAATGAGCTCTTTTGACCTAACTTTTTTTAGGTAAAATTGAATGTGAAACTTTACAGATTTTTGATAAAGTACTCCGTTTTCAAGATATAGCCACCGAATGTTTGATTTAAGTGGAATATTTGCAGTTTTTTGATTCTTAAAAAAGTGACCATGAGTGACCATTTCTGAAGACCTTTTTTTCTTGAAATGTTTAGAAAATTTTCTATACAATTCTTGAAGAGACATTAAAGATTAGACCTCTGGTTGCTAAGATACAGCAGCTTAACGAAGAAGAAATAGGAAAATTGAAGTTTTCAAAGTCTAACCCTCTATTTTCTAATGCCGATGTCTCAACAACTAATGTTCCGATTTCCAATGTTAAAAAAATCAATATTCGTGAAATTTTCCGATCTTTTCAAATATTTTCAAATTTTTATGAATCAAGCATTCAAAATAACGTCCTGAAAATTAAAATCTTATATCAACTAATTAACAGAAATATCCGTTAAAATTTACAAATGGCTTTTTTTTAAAACAAACTGACGTTAAAAAGTTACTTAATCCACCGTAAGGTGGTTGAAGCCTTCCTCACATTGATATAGTTATATTTTTCATTTGATAGGGTTGTTAGATCTTCAATCTTTTGGGTTGTTAGAGAGGTCTTTTGATTTCCCACCAACGATGAACCGGACAATAGATCCGGACAACTTTTTCATATGAATATCTGAGATCTCGCCTCTGATAAGTGTTTAATTAACACTTAAGTGCTCATAACTTTTGAAAGTGTTATCAGATCTTCAATCTTTTCAGCGCGTTGAAAGGGTCTTTTTATCACATATTTAACAATGTGTCGACAAATATTTGACCTCCAATAATGATAGATCCGTACAACATTTTCATCAAAATATCTGAGATCCGGCTTCAAAAAAGTTTATAAATAACACATAAGTGCTACCACCGGGTATACCCTTTTTAGAATCTTCCGGGTTTGGCTAAAACCGTTTTTTAGTAGAAGTTTTAAAGTACTTTACAAAACTTTAAAATATTAACTAGGGTCTTGTGGGACCCGAAGACGGATTGAATGAGACCAGAATGGTCCAAATCAGTTCAGCCAGGCCGGAGATAATCGAGTGTCTACGCACAGACATTTGCTCAGAATTTGATTCTGAGCTGATAGGTTAACTTGAAGGTGGGTCTACGAGGTCGAATAAAGATGTTCATTTTTCGAGTGATTTTACAGCCTTTCCTCAGTAAGGTGAGGAAGGCAAAAAGATGTGCTGTTAATAAAAATATTTATTTTGTCATTATAAATAATATTTCCAATAAATCCGTATTATTTGAATACGTCCGTTCAAAAATTCAATTGGTTGAAACCAAAGAATTTAGTAAAAAAAAACATAATAATTGTGTTGAAATTAAACAAAACAGAACAAACATTGCAATTTATTTGAAATATCTATCTAGGTTTTTACAAAATGTTAGATTTCATAATTCGAAATGTTGATCTCGAACCTTATTTTGAACTTTTTTGAAAAATGGCCGTTTTTTATTCTTTCTTCAAAGTTTCTCCAAATTATCAGAGGGCAGACAAATTACTTTTTTCCCCAAAAGCATTACTTTTCAAATGGCACCATATGAACTGAAATCGGTTTAAATTACGTGGAGTTATGATTTCTTGAAAACATGTTTTTTGCACCATTTGCAAAAAAATAGATTATTGGAACAACCCTATCTTGGCAAACCAGGAATTAAAGATTTGCTATAAATCTAAGAAACTGATACAAACATGAGACTTGTTCAATTATAAGATTTGATTTGAAACCAACCAATTTTATTTATGTTAACTATTATAAAAGAGTATTTTGAAAAATCAGCTCTACCAAAAAAGCCTCACTGACCTTAAACAGCTGGAGGGAAAAAGTAGTATGAAGTCAGGCGATGTACAAAACACACACACACGAAGTACTTTCGATGCACACTGCACGTGACGTTTTAAAAAATATATTCCCATGGCTCGCCAAAATTGTGGAGCCACTTTTCACCACCAACCCGGGGGAAGTCGGAAAAGCTAGTGTCAAATTTTCCCAGCCCAGCCACATCACATGAACAGAGAAAGAGAGGAAGAGCGATTGTTTTTTTTCTCTTTCTCTTTCAGATTTGCCACAGGACTTCCGCATTTGGCTGGGTGGTGGCGTCGTCACCATAGAAGTCACAACCCAATTGGAGGGAATTTTTTTTCGCGCCGTGCAATTTTGAATGTGAGGGACCACGTCAGGCAACGGAACCAACAAAAAAATGGTCGGCCTGTGAAGTGACTGAAATTTCAACCAGGGGACCGATAATTTGATGGGTTTTTTTTTCGAACATAAAATTTGGGTCTTCCGCTTCCGTGGTGGAAACGGTTTCGATTTTGGTATGAAGGCACACAGTTTACGGAGGTTTAATTGGTACTGGTCGAGTTCAAAGTCATATTTGACAAAAAATAGGAAAAAATGCAAACTTATAGGAAAAAAATGTTTAAAGAATTGTGTTCAGTTTTAAACAATTTAATAACATTCCAGGTTTGAATTGAGTCTATTATTAGTTACGCTGTTTTCAAAGATTTTTTGAAAAATTAACTCCTTGATTTTTCAAGATATTTTTCCCTTACATGCCAAAGGAAATATACAATCTGTGGAAACAACAACTAACCTGAAAGAATAAATTCTCTCTTCCATCTTCATTCCCTCAACTCTGTACATCCCCTCAAAGGCCTTTTCCCCACCATAGAAACACAATTTTCCCGGCGCGATTTTCCTCCGACGCGACAACGACAAGGCCGCGCGCGCCCCACAGGTAATTAACACTTTATGTGCTTCATCATTAGCCCCCACCCAGCGGAGGGAAGAGATTACACACGGAGCCCTAGTTGCCGCAAAAAAAAAGAGCAACCTGAAGGGAAACAAGAAAGAAAAGCCTGTTTCCCTCTGCTGCTCCTTTCTGTTTTCAGCACGAGGCGCGAGTGTGTCTGGAGACTTAATTTATGCCTCCCTAAGCATAAATCCTTTTCATTTGTATTGTCACACACTCGCGCGATGTCACTTGTCGCGGAAAAAATGTATTAGGGATGCTTTTTAAGAAAAAATTGTAAACCCAAAAATAGATTTAATATAGTAGTTTATGCAACAAGTTGCAAAAAGATGATTTTTTCAGCACGAGTCGTACATTTATCCAACGAGGTTCACCGAGTTGGATAAATACGAAGAGTGCTGAAAAAATCAAGTTTTGCAACGAGTTCCATACAACATTTTTTGCAATTCCGAAAAACACCCATTGAGTGAAATTTTATATCAAATTTTCATGTATTTTGTCAATAAATCGTTTGAATCAAAAAAATGTTGAAAATTGTTACTTTTCGAAACAAGTGCTGAAAAGTTCAACTTTTCAGCACCCATTTCAGTGCTGAAAAGTAGAACTTTTCAGCATTTATTTTGAAAAGTGTTGCTATTCGATTCTGTTATTTTTGGTACAGAAAAGTAGGCTATTTCGTCGTTCAAGAAAGACAGGAAAAGTAATTAGTTTCACGACGGAATTGCAAAAAAAAAATTTCGTAACACCACTAAGAAATATATAAAAATTGTTTGACTACCCATTTCCCCATTTCTCCACTTACAAGAAAAAAAAAGAAGAATCTATTTCGTAAACTAAGCATTAAAAAAGATTTTTTAAATATGTTTTGATCAATATTTTAATTAGTTTATGTATTTCGTTTAGAAAAGGTTTCGTGCAATAAAATATAGACATACAAACAAAAATTAAAAATTAACATCATTCTTGTTCCACGATGATTGTAACCAAATCAATAAAAGTTTAAAAAAATATTAAACGGAATTCACGTATAGTGTGCTTGAATGCTTTGTGTCCTTTCAATCCTTATTCGTTAGAGGCATTTCAACCTGGAATCTTTTACCTTAAAATATCAAAACAAGTATGTCCATACCTTATTTCAAGCGCAAACTCCTGGCCGAACTCAACAACCCGAATCAGTGATACATTTGAGAAAATGTGTAGTAAATTTGAGAAAATTAGCATTAATTTATTTAAGTTAAGTGAAATTTAATTACTCCATCACTAAGTGAAGTCCCGCCACAATGTAATGAATTAAAAGGCACGTGCCTTAAATAACATGAATAAATAAACGAAAATAATAATAATAATAATCATAATAATAATGGGTAATTATCTACCAACTCACACGAAATCGGGAAAAGTTGCCCCGACCCCTCATCGATTTGCGTGAAACTTTGTCCTAAGAGGTAACGTTTGCCCCTGATCACGATTCCGAGGTCCGTTTTTTGATATCTCGTGACGGAGAGGCGGTACGACCCCTTCCATTTTTAAACATGCGAAAAAAGAGGTGTTTTTCATTAATTTGCAGCCTGAATCGGTGATAGGATAGAAATTTGGTGTCAAAGGGACTTTTATGTAAAATTAGACGCCCGATTTGATGGCGTACTCAGAATTCCGAAAAAAACGTTTTTTTCATCGAAAAAAAAAACACTAAAAAAGTTTTAAAAATTCTCCCATTTTCCTTTACTCGACTGTAAAAAATTCTGGAACATGTAATTTAAAAGAAAATTTAATGTACTTTTCGAATCTACATTGACTCAAAAGGGTCATTTTTTCATCAAGAACAATTTTTTTCGTTTTAAAAGGTCGTGTTTTTTCTAACTTTGCAGGGTTATGTTTTAGAGTGTAATAATATTCTACAAAGTTGTAGAGCAGACAATTACAAAAATTTTGATTTATAAACATACGGGGTTTGCTTACAAACATCACGAGTTATCGCGATTTTACGAAAAAAAGTTTTGAAAAAGTTACTTTTTGCGTTTCTCTTTGTTTCGTCGTCCGTGTCTGTCGCGAGTGACGATGAACGGCCAGTGATCGACAACGACCAACTTTTTCAAAACTTTTTTTCGTAAAATCGCGATCACGGGTCCCCCACAGACCGTTATTATGAAAAAAAAAATTTCCACCCAAACCAATGATTGGACATGGTTCCTGGGACCATTATGCACCTCTGGGCCGAGTTTCAAAATATTTGCTGGCAGAAATTTCGAATACGGTCAGTTTTAGTGTTTCGAGTAGAAATTAAGGTGAAAACACATGTAAAATGCGTAGAAAAAGATCAAAGTTTCAATGTTTTAACTTCAAAACATTACTGGATATGGTTTTAAATTGTATTAACATGTAGCAGAATGATATAAAAACGATTAACAGCTCTGACTTAGCCGGATTAAGCCTAAGTGAAGTGACTTAAGTATATTATTTACAAGTTTATGCCTTAATATTTAAAAAAAACTAAACAACTTAAAATGGGGTGACTTTGAGCCAAGGGGTGACATTGTACCAAATTTTACGATTTTATAATAGCCAGATAGCTTAACAACAAGCTCGATAAGCTTGAATTGCAAAGTATAATCGTTGCAAATATTGTTCTTAGATAATGTTGTCCTCTGCCATAAAAAGTTCAATAAGTACGAAACAATAAAAAAACATATAAAGCTTTAGTTTCATAAGCCTTACCGTTTGACCCCGCAAGAGTTTTAGGACACAAGTCACATTGAAAACTTACTTCACCAGTACATACTTGACTATACCGGGTTCGGTGGTAGAATGTTAAACGTGGTTGCCTCTCACCCCGGTTTGGCTGGTAATGTTGTAGAGCGAACAATTTGATTTGATTTGATATTTAACTGTACTATTTTCATGTTTTCATAAGATATTCCAGGCTTGTTAACAAATTTATTGTGTTTTCACATTGGGCAGAAGTAGGATTTGTTTTGTTGTATACATTATTAGTGAACGTTCTTGATGATCAACAATATGTTCTATTGAATTCTAACTATGAGTGTATCAACATTAATTAAATCAATTATAAAATGTTATTTTATGACGATAACCGAAATAATGAAAAATAATTGGTTGGTTTGAAATATTAATCCTGTGGGAAGTTGTGTCATTAAACTTTTGCTAAGTAAAATCATTATTACACAGGACAACAAAAATATAAGAGCTAAATGATAGCTGGAGTACTCTCCGGATTTCATTCGTAAGGTTGAAATTTGTAAACGATTTAAAACCAAAAAGAACAATTTTATTCTAATTGATTGCACTGTCACAAACTTGCCACGTCACAAAATTTGTTTCCCTAATATTTTGATTGTTTTAATTGATTTCAGTAGGAATTGATTTAGAACTGAAAAATGTGAGCATCATTTTCAAATTTGGAGGATTCCAGGAGATTTTAAATTTATTTTAATTAATTTAATTTTAAATCAACAGGCTTTATTCAAACAGAATAAGCAGATTAGCGTAGCAATATCATCAAATTGCTTTGTGGGAACATAAATAGACCAAATTAATCCGTCTACAAATAAATAAATTAACATAAAATTCAAGTTTATCAATGCATTCTTTATGCGTTTATTGGTACAATGTCACCCCTTGGCTCACAGTCACCCCATTTTAAGTTATTATTGTGCAATCTAGTTTTCCTTGTTTTCACCTTCATTTCTACTCGAAACACTAAAACTGACCGTATTCGAAATTTCTGCCAGCAAATATTTTGAAACTCGGCCCAGAGGTGCATAATGGTCCCAGGAACCATGTCCAATCATTGGTTTGGGTGGAAATTTTTTTTTCATAATAACGGTCTGTGGGGGACCCGTGCGCGATAACTCGTGATGTTTATAAGCAAACCCCATATGTTTTCATATCAAATTTTTTGTAATTGTCTGCTCTACAATTTTGTAGAACATTATTACACTCTAAAACATAACCCTGCAAAGTTAGAAAAAACACGAAATTTTAAAATGATTTTTTTTTCTAAATGAAAAAATGACCCTTCTGGGTCAATGTAGATTTGAAAGGTATATTAAATTTCCCTGGAAATTACATGTTCCAAAAATTTTTACAGTCGCGTAACGGAAAATGGAAGAATTTTTAAAACTTTTTTAGTGTTTTTTTTTCAATGAATAATAGGTTTTTTCGGAATTCTGAGTACGCCATCAAATCGGGCGTCTAATTTTACATAAAAGTCCCTTTGACACCAAATTTCTATCCCATCACCGTTTCAGGCTGCAAATTAATGAAAAACACCTCTTTTTTCGCATGTTTAAAAATGGAAGGGGTCGTACCGCCCCTCCGTCACGAGATATCAAAAAACGGACCTCGGAATCGTGATCAGGGACAAAAGTTAACCCTTAGGACAAAGTTTCACGCAAATCGAAGAGGGGTCGGGCAAAAAATATTTTTAAATAAATAAGTGTCTAGTTATCGCGATTTTACAAAAAAGTTGTGAAAAAGTTGGTTGTGCCGATCATGTCCGTTCATCGTCACCCGCGACAGACACGAACGACGACACTAAGAGAAACGCAAAAAGTTACTTTTTCAAACCTTTTTTTTTTTCGTTAAATCGCGATAACTCTTGATGATTACAAGCGAGCCCCTTATGTTTTCATAACAATTTTTTTGTTATTTTCTGTTCTACAACTTTCTACAACTAAAAAAATAACACAGCAAAGCTGGAATTGATTTTAAACGAAAAAAAATAAATTTTACCTTTCAGGGTAAATATAGATTTGAGAAAAAAAAATTAAAGTTTCGTAACGGAAAATGTAAGTGTTTTAAAACTTGTTTCTGTGTGTTTTTTTTATCAAATCGGGCTTTCAGTTTTACATAAAAGTCCCTTTGACACCAAATTTCCAAATCTTCACCATTTCAGGCTGCAAGTTATTGTAAACACGTCTAATTTTGAATGTTTCAAAAATAAAGGGGTCGTACCAACCCTCCGTTAAATGGAAATGGAGCTCGGATTCGTGATCAGGTACAAAAGTTACCCCTTAGGGCAAAGTATTACACAAATCGAAGATGAGTCGGGGCAACTTTTTCCGATTTCGTGTGAGTTGGCGGAGAATTACCCATATGGCAATTGGTATGATTAAACAAACTATGTTCAATGGCTCTTAATTTATATTTTAAACCAAACAAATAGTTCAAAACAAGTCGGAAATGTGTTCAAAATTAGTTTTTTTTTTAGATTTAAACAAACAATAGAGAATGAAAAATAAGTTTGAAAAAATGCCGAAAGCCAATATTCTGAAAATAAAGGTAAAGAAATGACCACCCCAACCCAACTCGCTCCAATTAAACAACACCTGTGCAGGAGGTAAACCAGCCCGTAAAATTTGCAAAATGATTTAGCGTGACATAACTTTTATTTCCTTGCCCTCCCAACAATTTTCCCACCCATCGACACAGCCAGAAGAAGTCCTTTGACAAGAATCCAAAGCAAGCAGAACAATTAAATTTGATTGTGTGCCAGATATGGTAAAGTTGGGTGGGGTAGATTGGGGGCGCACTTTCGCCATAATTTGTGATACACTCACTTCTGAAAGTCTGATACCAACCTCCTTCTCTCCCGGACCACTGGAAAATGAAGGGAGAGGACGTGGGGGAGAATAATTGCTACACTTACCTGAATTGATGTCACTTTGGCTGTCTAATTTTTTGGGCTAAAATGAAGTACGAGGGGGGGAGGGGGGGGTGAGGGGCTTAAATTTGACTGAAGTTTCGATGTTTGCACGTGTATGTGTGCGTTGGTAAGTGAGAGATTTGTAGTGGCAATGTGTGTGTATGTGTGTGTCGTGTAGCACTAATAATACAAACGGTACCTAATTAAAACGTGACATGATGACGGTGTAATAAGGGGCTAATGAAAGTGACAACCATCGCGCGAACGCCGGAGATGAGTAATGGCGGCGGCGGCAGATCAACTCGGTGATGGAATGAATTATGCAGAGGAGGTTCGGGGAGTGTGGAGCCCAAATGAAATGTGGTACACTACAATGATGATGATGACGATGATGAGTGTGGTATGAATGTAATTTGCAGCAACCAAAGCAAACGCGGTGCCATTTGCGGCGGTGACGTATGAATTATGATGTGCCATAATAATTGTATTTATAGCATGTTTAATTAGTTGGAAAAATATCCACTCTCTACACCACGGGTGATGCTGTAATTTCGTGGGATTTACTTAACAGTTACCGGTAAAATAACTATGACTATCGTTGACATGCAAATGCTAGTTTGAATTGCTCAATTTTGCGTGATAATTAAAATTTATTAAGTGCTAACCACCATGAGTTTATACAGGCCGGGTTTTTGTACAACTAAAAACAAAACATAATTTAAAACATGTTGAACAGAACACAGGCTGCAAAACTCTATTATTTAAATACAAAAGCAAATAAAGGTAGACTTTGCATTGCCATTATATGAAATAATAATTTAATTGATTTTGAGAATTTATTTTATTAAGTGCATAAAACATCAAAATTTATTTATATAGCATAGAATTTTTTAAACATTCTTCTTCATGATTCTGATTAATTCGTAGCAATTCATATCCATATCAGCAGACAAAACTATTTTATTAAAATTTACCTCTAAAAAATCAAAACAAAAGATTTAAGTTTATGGGTAATTCTCTACCAACTCACACGAAATCGGGAAAAATTGCCCCGACCACCTGTCTTCGATTTGCGGGTAACTTTTGTGCCTGATGACGAATCCGAGGTAGGTCCGTTTTTTTGTTGTATCTCGTGACGGATGGGCGGTACGAACCCTTTGAGTAGGTTTAAGTTTTTAGTTTTTAGTTTTTAGTTTTTAGTTTTTAGTTTTTAGTTTTTAGTTTTTAGTTTTTAGTTTTTAGTTTTTAGTTTTTAGTTTTTAGTTTTTAGTTTTTAGTTTTTAGTTTTTAGTTTTAGTTTTTAGTTTTTAGTTTTTAGTTTTTAGTTTTTAGTTTTTAGTTTTTAGTTTTTAGTTTTTAGTTTTTAGTTTTTAGTTTTTAGTTTTTAGTTTTTAGTTTTTAGTTTTTAGTTTTTAGTTTTTAGTTTTTAGTTTTTAGTTTTTAGTTTTTAGTTTTTAGTTTTTAGTTTTTAGTTTTTAGTTTTAGTTTTTAGTTTTTAGTTTTTAGTTTTTAGTTTTTAGTTTTTAGTTTTTAGTTTTTAGTTTTTAGTTTTTAGTTTTTAGTTTTTAGTTTTTAGTTTTTAGTTTTTAGTTTTTAGTTTTTAGTTTTTAGTTTTTAGTTTTTAGTTTTTAGTTTTAGTTTTTAGTTTTTAGTTTTTAGTTTTTAGTTTTTAGTTTTTAGTTTTTAGTTTTTAGTTTTTAGTTTTTAGTTTTTAGTTTTTAGTTTTTAGTTTTTAGTTTTAGTTTTTAGTTTTTAGTTTTTAGTTTTTAGTTTTTAGTTTTTAGTTTTTAGTTTTTAGTTTTTAGTTTTTAGTTTTTAGTTTTTAGTTTTTAGTTTTTAGTTTTTAGTTTTTAGTTTTTAGTTTTTAGTTTTTAGTTTTTAGTTTTTAGTTTTTAGTTTTAGTTTTTAGTTTTTAGTTTTTAGTTTTTAGTTTTAGTTTTTAGTTTTTAGTTTTTAGTTTTAGTTTTTAGTTTTTAGTTTTTAGTTTTTAGTTTTTAGTTTTTAGTTTTTAGTTTTTAGTTTTTAGTTTTTAGTTTTTAGTTTTTAGTTTTTAGTTTTTAGTTTTTAGTTTTTAGTTTTTAGTTTTTAGTTTTAGTTTTTAGTTTTTAGTTTTTAGTTTTTAGTTTTTAGTTTTTAGTTTTTAGTTTTTAGTTTTTAGTTTTTAGTTTTTAGTTTTTAGTTTTTAGTTTTAGTTTTTAGTTTTTAGTTTTTAGTTTTTAGTTTTTAGTTTTTAGTTTTTAGTTTTTAGTTTTTAGTTTTTAGTTTTTAGTTTTTAGTTTTTAGTTTTTAGTTTTTAGTTTTTAGTTTTTAGTTTTTAGTTTTTAGTTTTTAGTTTTAGTTTTTAGTTTTTAGTTTTTAGTTTTTAGTTTTTAGTTTTTAGTTTTTAGTTTTTAGTTTTTAGTTTTTAGTTTTTAGTTTTTAGTTTTTAGTTTTTAGTTTTTAGTTTTTAGTTTTTAGTTTTTAGTTTTAGTTTTTAGTTTTTAGTTTTTAGTTTTTAGTTTTTAGTTTTTAGTTTTTAGTTTTTAGTTTTTAGTTTTTAGTTTTTAGTTTTTAGTTTTTAGTTTTTAGTTTTTAGTTTTTAGTTTTTAGTTTTTAGTTTTTAGTTTTTAGTTTTTAGTTTTTAGTTTTTAGTTTTTAGTTTTTAGTTTTTAGTTTTTAGTTTTTAGTTTTTAGTTTTTAGTTTTTAGTTTTTAGTTTTTAGTTTTTAGTTTTTAGTTTTTAGTTTTTAGTTTTTAGTTTTTAGTTTTTAGTTTTTAGTTTTTCAAGTTGGAATAAAATTTTCTAAATTTTGCAATTTTAGGACTGGATACAAATGTCAATCTGAACTCTGCATTACTTCGAAGTTTTCGAGACATTACTGCACATAACATTGACACAAATAACTTTGCACTTCATTGATCAATAACCACTTTGGAATCCTTTGAAGTGCATTGTTTCAACATTTGTAAATATTCTCCTTCTCATATCTCGTCACGTCCATAGGCATCCCGTTGCAAAATTCCTGCTTGCAAAGCATAATAAACATTTCTCAGGAGTGTCGAACATCGTCAGAGAGTGCCACTTTTTTGTTGCCATTCTACTCGGCAAACACAATCCAACATGTGTGTTTGCATGTGTGTGTGGGCCAATCGCAACGAAGCGAACACATTCCTCGAGTAGCTTCCATATCGGGTATGCTTCAGTGCATCGACCGGCACAAACACACACACATTCAACTGGGGAGCAGTGAAGGGAATCAGTTTTTCCTTTTGAACACAACAACAAAAACAAGAAAACAGGGAAAATGTAAGAAACATTGCTCGCAATCCAAAACGCGAGGTGGGACGTGAAGAAAGAATTGAAGCAAAAACAAACCTGATGGACGAAAAGATGAAATTTAATATTTTCATGGTTCAGGGGGTCTTTGTTTCAGTGGCAGTCAAAGGAGCAGTAGCAGAGCAAAGAGTTGATGCCGAATGTCTGGGGAGGAAATATAAAGGATGCTTCCTCCCACGTATACCTACGGCTACACCCAGTTGGAGGATGTCTTCCCGGGAGCAGGAAATTGAAAACAGAAGGATGGGGAATGCGACGAAGAGTTTTCTACGTTTTGAAATCGTTCTGAATTATAATTATTTATAAATTTGAATTATAAGTTCAACTGACGTTCAGAACGATTTCTTTTTTTTTTTTTCTTAAACAAACATCAAATTAATTCTTCGTAAAAGGGAAACGAAAGATACAAAAAAAAACTGAATATGCAAAAAATAACCCAACTGTTGACAAAAACTTGCCCAAGGTTCTGCTTTCCCTTACACCCACTATTTTACCCAAAAGATATCATTTTGAAGTTGCTTACTAGCAGCAGCGCCGCCCACCCTCACGTCTGACACAGAAAACAGCAGTAACATTTGGTGCGGTATGTAGAAGAAGCGACCGTGACAGTTCCAGGGCACAGTTGGAGTACACCCACGTGCAACATCCGGCGCATACGGCGAACTGTGAATTCGGCATCCGCGCCCGCTGCACGTCCCCTTGATCTGTCATCACTGGAGCTGGTGGGGGGTAGTCGCGATTCCCAGCAGAAATCAATGTGTATCAGCCAGCCAGCTTCCAGTGGAGTGTATCGACAACCAGAAGCTTGTTTGCGCCAGAGTTGGGACCTCTGGGAAATGTACATACTGGAAAATATTGTATCGAATTATTTGTGAAAGGGTTTATAGATTATTAAATATTTTTTTTTTAAATTATTACATTTCTCCAAAAATAACACAAAACAAGATTATTTTTTGCATGGAACAAATTTAACATTAAAAAAAACTTGTCAGATCTACAAACGTCATAAAAACGTGCCAGATTGCAAAGTTCCCCCCAACAACTAAACTGAGCTTCTGCACAGCTGTTGTTGCTGTTCAACAAACAAATATTCACCGTCACCAGAAAGTTGTCCCCTATTCTTCTGCCCCCCAACCACCCAGACGAAATCTTTCGACACACATCATTGCTAAGCATCGCGTCGAAGAAGACTGATTCCGTGCGTCTGATTTCCTTCCAGTTGGTTCAGTATCGGTATCAGTCGTACACCCAGCCAATACGATCCGGCTATGCAACGCTGCTAAGCTGTCAGCTCAGAAGCTCTACGAAAGGAAAGCTCGGCATCCTCGGCTCCTCGTAGAAGCAAAGCAACGCAGCATAAAATAAGTAATACACCCGACCGAAAGGGGACACAGTGTAAGTGTGTGTATCAGTGGAGAAGCAATTGGCAGTACAAACAGTGGCATTAGGGTGGTTCAGTACTTTTTATTTATTTGTAATTTGTTGATCAAAATAACAGCGGAAACCCGTAGTATTTAATTTTCTTGATTAACGATGACGGTTGCCTTTCATTTTTTTTTTGTGGATACCTAATATACCATCAGTTATTACTCATATTCTGACTAAAAACTTTTCTTGTGATTTTTGAGTGCTCGACTGCAAATTTTGACAATGTTTTGAAAAAAAAAAAAACCATAAAAGTATATCCCCGCCAACTCACACGAAATCTGAAAAAATGCCCGACCTCTCTCTTAGATTTGCGTGAAACTTTATACTGAGGGGACATATTTGTCCCAGATCACGAATTCCGCAAAAAATCCTGATTTTATTATTTTGATTCGTTAGAAACTTTGTCTACTGTTCCCTCACCATAAAGCCATTTTGCATTATGAGTTTCTTCATACAAGTCTCCATACAAATTTGGGGGCTGTCCATACAAAAATGCTATGAAAACATTCTAAAATCTCTAACTCTAAAAGGGATTTTCTGATCGATTTGGTGTCTGAAGGAAAGATGTATGTTATGATAAGAAGTTTTGAGAAACAAGTTGTTACTCTGTAAAATAATCCGTTTTTTTACATAACATTGTATCACAAAAAATCAATTTTCAACAACTTTACCTCCTTGAATTTGATTAATTTTTAATCTGTTTCAGCAGACAAGAATTGCCATTTTTAAGCTATAGAGTATGATGGACGTTTTGTTTTTGGTTATGAGTTATGATTTTTTGAAATAATAGTGTTTTTAAGAATGTATCGAAAACGCACACAAAATAATCAAAAAATAATTCTAAATCGCAACAAAATTTTGTCAAATTTTGATAACGTGCGTTTGTAATTAAAGCCATTTTTTAGTTCAATTATTCAACGAAATTGTCTTGCTGATTGAATTTCCAACTAACATGTTAGGTTTTAAGCAGGCCATAAAAGCCTATTTAAGTTGTAAAGTTAAAACTCTTCTTCATGAAAAAACATATTTGAAAGGCTGAGAAAATTCTCTACAACATAGAAAAATAACACCAAAGATAAGATTTTTTTAAGTTCTACCCAATTGAACTTGAATTTTCAATCGTTGATTTCTTGGAAATCAACATTTTAAACCCTAGTAACATTTTTAAACTTACAGGTTTTATCATGGTTCTGAAAACCCTCATACGGCCTAAAAAGGCTTTTATGGCCTACTTAAAACCTAAAATGTTACTAGGGAATGTTTGAAAGTTCAACGTGATCGATTTTTTTCAACTCCCAAAAAATATATTTCCTAATTACTAAAAATATGACATACATTTCAAATTGGCCACATCAATTTAATCGGCCCTACTGAAATGTAAATTGTAGTTTCATTACATTTCATTTATTGGATTGTTTTGGCAAAAATATCAGTGCAGTAATTAACCTAAGCTGAGATATGGGGTACCTTTCAACAGCTGACTAATTCCAACGGTGTGAAACTGTCTAAACTGATTTTGTGCAGACACTTATTGCGCAATTCCCACTAACATGGACTTCGCACTATATTATTGCTATCGATCGCACTATTGCGACTTGTCAAACTGCCTTGGGAAATGTAAATTTTCCTCAAAAATGATCAAAGCGAGCCGAGGTTGCTGGCTCGTTTTCACCTGTCAATCGCACTTTTAAAGTGCTAAAAGTTCAGTTTGGTGGAAACTGCGACTGGAAATGTAAATAAACAAAACGTGGTTGCCTAGCTTTTTGAACTCTTGCTGCCAAAGTGCGAAAAAAAAGTGCGGGCTAAATCCAAGTTACAGTGCAAGGATCAATACTTTTTTTTATATTCTATACCTCTTTCTTTGACTTATTGCTTGAAAGCATCAAAGCAATCTCTTAAAAATTATTAAAAGTTAAGATTTAGAGGAATGTGATGTTCTGAGCACTCAAAATGAAACATTTTGCTAAGGAAAAAATGGACTTATTAGTTAAAAACATTGCCATTTCAAGGTAAAAAAGATGCAATTATATTATCAAATATCTCGAAAAAAATACCTGTGTGAAAATTTCTCAACTTTTTTAAATATATTTTCAGATTTCTGAAATTACAACTCGAAGGTTATTTTGTAACTTTTTTCCTTCCCCTGCTCAATTTATTCTTCCGTGTACCAGTAAACTCTAACACTAGGGTGAAACAAAAATGACTTTTTGGCGGGCATTCAGGAGTTTGTTCCGGTGGGCATACTGAGCCTAAATCCTAATTAAGAGCTTGATTGGACGTAACAGGAGCTGGCGCTTTGCATTTGAACTTTAAATGGGATTCAACCCGTAAAAAAGATTTTTTGCCTTCCTCACCTCAATGAGGAAAGGCTATAAAATCACTTGAAAAATGAACTTCTTTATTCGACCTCGTAGACCCACCTCCACGTATACCTATCGACTCAGAATAAAATTCTGAACAAATGTCTGTGCGTGTGTCTGGATGTGAGTCCGTGCTCCGAAAAATATGCACACATACTCCGGACTGGCTGAACCGATTTGGACCGTTTTCATTCGATCCGTCTCGTTGCCCCACATGACCCTAGTTAATATTATGAAGTTTGGAAAAGTACTTCAAAAGTTATGCTAAAAAACGATTTGGCTAGAGTTTGAAATATTGTAAAAAAGGGTGGTTTTTGTAAGAAAACCCGTCATGCTACATATTGTTAGAAAGGTATTTGAAAGACCTTACCAACGCGTCCAAAAGATTGAAGATCTGACAACCCCATCAAAAGTTATGAGCACTTAAGTATTATTTATACACTTTTTTGAGGCCGGATCTAAAATATTTTGATGGAAAAGTTGTCCGGATCTATCATGCGACCCATCGTTGGATAGGTAATCAAAATACCTTTCCAACGTGCCCAAAAGATTGAAGATCTGACGACCATATCAAAAGTAATAAGTACTTTAGTGTTTTTAATAAACTTTTTTTGAGGCCGGATCTCAGATATTTTGATAAAAATAAGTTTTATTTATACAAATTTTTGAGGCTGTGTGGTATATTCGCTATATGAATGTGAGGAAGGCACCAACCACCTAAAGATGGATTAAGTAACGTGTTTAACTAATAAGTCCAATATTTTGAGTGCTCAGAACATCACATTCCTCTAAATCTTAATTTTTAATAATTTTTATGAGATTGCTTTGATGCTTTCAAACAATAAGTCAAAGAAAGAGGCATCCCTTATAAAATCGGTGTGCCTAACAACTAATTTCCTATATAGTGAAAACTATTTGTGGTATAGTTCACTATACCACAAATAATTTGTCACTATATGGGGAATTAGTTGTTAGGCACACTGATTTATTAGGGATAGCATTTTAAAAAAAGTAAGTGTCTGCATAAAATCAGCTTAGACAGGCATGCTCAACAATTTTCTAAAAGAGAAAAAAAAATCTTAAAAGTATACCTAAAAAAATAAAAAATCTTAAACTATCCTAACAGTGAACCACCC
Source organism: Culex quinquefasciatus (assembly GCF_015732765.1). NCBI lineage: Eukaryota > Metazoa > Arthropoda > Insecta > Diptera > Culicidae > Culex > Culex quinquefasciatus. The sequence goes on along the minus strand of NC_051862.1, from coordinate 170,902,321 downwards.
TAATTTTCAACCCATTCAATACAATAACTTTTATTTCCAGCAACTTTTCCTATGACACGAAAACTTCAAAGCTGGTTAATTTCTTTAAATCCAATAAAATAAACTTTTTCTCAAAAATAATTTACCCAAACAAAAGTTTTGCACATTTTCAACAAATGTTCTAAGTATTGTAATAAAATTTGTTTGTTTTTTTCTAAAGTGAAACAATTTAAATTACATAAATACAATTTACTTCAGAGTTCGTTCTCAAGAAACTGATTTTTTAAAGAATAAAACCCTCTATTAGGCAGGATATTGCTCTGATACTAATCTACACGCGTACTCACGGGGACATTTTTAAGGTTATTTTAAATTCTAACCTTCAAATTCAATTGAATTGATATCTTTCGTGCAAAAAGCATTCAGATAAAAAGTTGTTCATGTGTAAAATTCCCAGAAACACGCTGGATGAGTTAAAACTCATGTTAAATTATGCGCTCTGAGTGTAAATCAAACAATTAGTTTTCATGAAAGCAATACCCACAAAAACACTATGTAGTTGGAAAATAGACACTATCAAGTTTGAAAATTGAAGTTTTTCGATTGTTTTTAAAGAAAAAATCAAAACTTTGGGGTGGTACCAAAAAGGAGGGTGTGGTCCGATTGAATGGAAATCAGGATTCTTGCTTGTTTGGAGCTACCAAATCTGAGATTGATCAGAAAATGTTGATTCCATGCTCAAACTCAATCCTCTTCAACTAATCATATTTGCGGTTAACTGTACGCAGTTGGCCTGGCAGTTTAGAAAAGAAGGATGTTGGATGTAATCACCTCAACATCCTCCATGATGCTTCTGAAAGAATGGTGGCTGCTCTAGGATTTGAACAGAATTGATTAGATTAGATTAGAAAATTTCAATTTTGACATTTATTTTTTTGCACGATTAAGGTTCATTAACAATAAATACACAATTTTGTTCTTTTGATACCTCAAAACTTCAGAAAATTAGTTTTTATAGGAATCAAACTGGCAGTGCGTGGCCGAATGGTTACGCTGTTCGCTTTGTAAGCGGATGATTCTGGGTTCGATTCCCATCTGCTCCAACCTTCCATCGGATGAGGAAGTAAAATGTCGGTCCCGGCCTTGGTTGTTAGGCCGTCAAGTCATTCCAGGTGTAGGAATCGTCTCCATGCCATAAGTACAAACAACACGCCTGCTCCGGTGGAATCGCTGGCGGTGGTTGGACTCGCAATCCAAAGGTCGTCAGTTCAAACACTGGGGTGGAAGGTTCCTTGGAGTAGAAAGAGGTTTGGGTGCCCTCCCCATTCAAGCCTTCGGACTCCATGGTTCGAGCAGGAACTTGCAATAGAGACCACAAAAGACCCGGGGGTCGTTAATGTGGATGGTTTGTTTTGTTTAGGAATCAAACTGTCAATTTTTTTTCGAAAAGTTTTTTTAACCGTCTTTGTTTAAAATATTGAAGGTTTTAATTAAAATTTTGAGAATTATCAAACAAAAAGAAATTCATCAAAATGACGTGAGAGAAGTAAAATGTTTTCAACTTTTGTTAGCATTACACAAAAGATCTGCATTTTTTTTCTGTGAACCATCCTAACACCTCCCGCCCAATGCATCGGAACGCTTCGATACGCTTCGTTCGCCGAAATCCCGTACCGAAGCAATATTGAAAGAAGCGGTGGTATAAATATATTTATGATTCGCTTTATTTATGTTCATTTTTCTCGGTAACTTCCAGCTTTTCTTCCTTTCGTCACCCTTCTTCACCTCCCTCACACCCTTAAAGAAAGCTTTTGTCGTGGTCCACAAGCGACCAGCAGCGCAGAGGGGGATGATTCGACCGAAAAACAAGAGTCGTCGTCTTGTTCCCAACTAACCGTTGGGGGGTTTGATGCGAGAAAGGGTAGGTTAGGGTAGTAAGGAGGCAAAACAACCCCTCTTAGCAGAGGATCTGGTTTCGTTTTGCAAAACTTCTGCTAGTCATGTACGACGCATTCACCTTATCTGTACGGGAGGGAAATCAGGGGGGGAAGAAGCAAATATATGATATCCATTTTCTACACATTTTCGAATCTTCTTTTGTGTGTGCTTTTGTTGTTGTTGTTACTGTTGTCCTTTTTTTCCTTTTTTCCTTTTCCCACCCCACCCCGCTCAATTCCGGACCCACCTTCCCCATCTTCATCATCGTCATCTTGCGCTTGCTGTCCCTATTGTGTCCAATTTATGCTTTATTTATTCAAATTTAGTCAATTTGAGCTGGGTATTTGGCGCGTTCTCGTCGTGTGTAACTTTTTTTTCTTCTTATTCTTCTTCTTCGTTGGTCCCTCCCTAATGTATGTGACCGTCGTGCGTTGTGTCGCCGGGATCATTTATCAGTGCTGGCCAGCATTCAATGAGTAGTTTGTCATTTGGTTGTAGTTTGGGTTCGGCTAGGAGTTAGAAGGAGCTTTGGATTTGGAACTCCTAGATTTTATACGATTCAACGTTTAATCTGTAGAAATATTTTTTTTAATTGTCTGCTCTACACTTTGTGGAACAGTGTTTCTCAACCGGTAAGATTGGTGGGGAGAGGGGGGGGGGAGAGAGGGTGGAATGAAGATTTGGATGGTCCAAATCCTAGTTTTCTTAGAGGCTACCCCCTGAAATCAAAGATTGACTCATCACTAGGCTAAATTCCAAATTTGAGCTCATTCTGACCACGGAAACCCCTCCTTATAAGCCCTTGAAGTTTGTATGGGAAAGATCGTCAAACTGTTTGAAGAAAGGCAACTGTTTCAGTTTTTTTACCTGTGCAATATTTATATTTTTTTTTCCCTTTTGTCGGAACTAAGTACATCATTTCATTTGGAAATAAAATTTTACCGAAAACATCACATTTTTTTGTTTTTTTACTAAAAAAATATTAGCCTTCAAAAATGGCCATTTTCGTTCGGACAGCTTCAATAGACTTTCTAGAAATTCATGTTTTTTATTGTTTATAGGCTGGAAATAATTAATTTTAAACTCACGTGCCTACATGCCTGTCAATGCATTTTGCATTAAAAAAAAAGAGAATTCATGTGAGTTTCCTGATCCACTCAAAATGAGCAGTTCCTGAGAATGTTTAAAAAAGAAGAATTTTCGAAAGATTTTTTTACTCGAACAAAATATATTTGTGAGGTTTTGCATTCATTTGCTTTTTCTTTCTTGAGAAAATTTCCTACATAAATTTGACTTCTTTATTTGATTATATTTATTGATAGAAACTAATAAACAATAAAAATATGGGTATTGATAAAAAAAAATGTTGAGAATCACTGTGGTCACACATACAAATAGTCCTGCAAAGTTACAAAATACTAAATTTTCAAAATTTGCAAACGAATGTTCTTAATGAAAAAGACCCTTCTATTTTTTTTATTTAATAAGTAAATTTAATTTCCCAGGAAATAACCCTTCATAAAAAAAAATTGAGTTACGATAAATGGCAGTAGACTTATTATTATATATTGCATTATTTTCGAAGAAAAATACAGTTTTTTGGAATTATGAGTGAACCAAAAAATAGGTCGTATTCAAACTCAACATTTTCATAAAAAAAATATAAAAAAATCTATATTTCAGTTATTACGTTATGCATGTCAAAAGATCGGAAATTTTTCCTTAATTTTGAATTAAAAATATTTTTTTATTTCAAAATACTTGAAATTTTAGAAAACTACGAATTTCCAAAAACGTACGGGTGATTTCGCATCAAATGATTTGGATTTTTGCATTTATTTAGAAAGCAAAATACTCAAAATGTTCATTTAGTAACGTATTTCCGAATCAATACTCAAATTTTTAGACATGCCGTTGCAAATATATTATAAAGATTATGTTAAACTTCAAGAAAATATTTGCATCAACCTTGTTGCAAATGGATATCAATTGATCGAGAATTTTTAAAACACTTTTAAAGTATTTTCTGAAGAATTTTTAATTCGCTACGTATTTTTAAAAAAGCACTTAACTGAAATTGTAGATATTTCTTGAAAGGTCGTAATTTATAATCATGGAAAAATAATCAATGTACTCGCAAATTTTATTATTACGTTTAAAATTATAAAAAAAAAATCTAGAATATTTGAAATCATACTGCAACAACAACAAAATTGAGTAATTTGTTGAAAAAATTGTAGTCTTGTGAGAAATGAGAAAACGTTTAAACTTCCCGATTGATTGATACTTATATCGTTAAACACTAAAATACGTGGCCTTGTGGAAATTTAAAACTTTGTATTATTTCTATCGAATTGTATGAAAAATTACCGATCATTTAATAATGGATTCTGAAACAAAAAAATTCTACGGAAATGTTTAGAAAAATTCCCGATCGCTTCATACCCACATTGCAACAGCTTACATGTTTTGCATTTTCGGAAAACATTGTATTTTGAAAATACAAGAAAAATGGAAAAAATTGTCACTTTGTACATATAGAAATCCAAAATGTTAATGGACTTTGAAAACGATTTAACTGATCAACTTTTCTGATGCATTTTCCTGCTTTATGTTTGAACTATAATTATTCAGCAATTCCATTTGAAAAGAGCCATAACCGAAATAAAGTTCTCCGATCGGGCTCAAAATTTTTCTAGGGGTTCCTTGGCCAAAATAATTAGACCCCTATATTTGTGTTTGGCCATTAGGGTGACTTACATCGTGCAAGGGTGGTTCAAAAAATGGAAATTTTCGTTATTTTTCGCAAAAACCTCTTTTTTCGAAAAATCATATCTCCGCGCCATTTCATCCGATTTTAGCTGTCTTAGACGCAAAAGAAAGGTGGTGAGTTTGACTATTTGGGAAAAATAGTAAGAAGTTTCAAAAATCTAGCTTAATATTTGAAAAAGTCGCATGAAAACTTAAAATGGCGTTTTGACCGTGTCTGGACCAAAGAGCCTATGTCTGGAAATATTTTTATCGGATGCCTCGGAAAATTTCACATAATATTCAAAAAAAATTGTCGATATCGAACCGTATGTTTCGGAGATATGATTTTTTGAAAATAAAAACTGAGTTTTTCGACGCACTACGCGCAAAAACGGGAAAATGACGAAATCGGCAAAAAATCAACTTTTTCCACTAAAACTGCGATAACTTTAAAATTTCAGCAATGACCTATAGATGTAATGGTACCAAAAGTTGCGTCTTTCAATTACAAAAATTTTGATACCCAAACATCGCTGAAATTGTATAGTTATCGCAGTTTTAGTGAAAAAAATATTTTTTTGCCGATTTCGTCATTTTCCCGTTTTTGCGCGTGGTGCGTCGAAAACTCAGTTTTTATTTTCAAAAAATCATATCTCCGAAACGTACGGTTCGACATCGCCAATTTTTTGATATGTTATGTGAAATTTTCCGAGGAATCCGATAAAAATATTTTCAGACATAGGCTCTTTGGTCCAGACACGGTCAAAACGCCATTTTAAGTTTTCATACGACTTTTTCAAATGTTAAGCTAGATTTTTGAAACTTCTTACTATTTTTCCCAAATAGCCAAACTCATCACCTTTCTTTTGCGTCTAAGACAGCTAAAATCGGATGCAATGGCGCGGACATATGATTTTTTGGAAAAAGAGGTTTTTGCGAAAAATGACGAAAATTTCCATTTTTTGAACCACCCTAGCACGATGTAGGTCACCCTAATGGCCAAACAAAAAAATACGTGTCTAATTATTTTGGCCAAGGATTTTTTTTTCGGTTTAGGCTCTTTTCAACTGGAATTGCTGTATTATGTTCATAAAAATCGCATTGAAAGTTTGATTTTCAAAAAGTTTTAAATTTCAAGCTATTTTCCATTAAAGGATAAAATTTTAAACAGAAACAAATGCTTTTTCTGTTCGAAAAAGCACATGATACCTATCAATCAACAATATCTCTCTTCAATTTTGAATGATTGAATCCAAAATTCTACATTTAATGTTACTCTTATAGTCTGAAAAAGTTCTCTGCAGAATCAGAATTATTTATTAGTTGATTATGAAGGTCTTCAAAAAATTATCATACATTATGGTTGATAAATTTACTTATTTATTTAGAAATCAAATAATGCAAAATTATGTAATGCCATTTTTAACCAGAATCCTCCACCGATGGTTACAAAAAAAAATCGAAAAAAATCTATCCTTCCACCCGCATTCAGCGCAGCCTGCCAGCAATCAACGAAAATTGGATTGAGGCATTTGATTGTGAGCAGAGCAATCGGCAGCTTGGAGTCGTCCCATGGGAGGAGGAGGAAAAAAAGCCAGGAAATTTCAGTTAGAACGAGTACTGGTACATCTATTCGGTATGTACTGGAACAAAAACGGCTCTGTTTCTGATGCTGATAACATTTTTGTTCAAACGAATGTTAGTTACGGTATTTGGCATACATCGTGTTCAATGATAAACGGAGAGCAGATACACAAATGTAAGCTCGGATAAACTTTGATGACACATTTTCAATTTTCAAAGTATTTGCATAAACTAGAGAAATATCAAGATGAAAAACGCATCTCAATTGAAAACTTAATTGCAAAAACTTGCACGCCCTAGAGTGGTGCAAAATGCATGCCTCATTTGAAATTGATATTTATGAGTGTGTACCTTCACTGCTACCTTCCAGCTCGAAAATTGATGCTTTTGATGGAGCCTGCTCGTTGCTAAACTTTGAAACGAATTTTAAATTCAATATCGTCAACGTACCTGTCAATCCAGAATCTTTGTAGCCTGGGAAAGTTTTGTGTACCGCCAGGGCACTTTCTCGTTCCTTTGCCTGAGCCTTGTGTAATGATCAAACAGCATTTTCTCATCCATTCCAGCTCGTTTAAGTTTCATAAGTTGTTTATTTAACGTTTTATGCTGTATACACAGGAACAACTCCGAGCAGGCAGGCTGCTATCAGACGACACCTCGGGCACTGAATGTTGTTTCTTTGGTTCTCCTCTCTCTCTCTCTTTCTGACGGTGGAACAACATCCTACCTCTATAGGCACCCCAGAACTTCGGCTTGCTTGAACCTGCTCCAAAAGTCTTCCAGCTTGGGCAGGAGGTGGGCCCGCTCTGATGCCTTCAATATGATGCCACAATCTTGGGCCACCAGGGCCTGGGGGTCTCCGGTAGCAGTTTTCCAGCGTTCCACACAACTTTGGTATATTTTAATCTCCCTCAGGTGTAGTTTTCCAATTGTGTGTGTGAGTTTATTCTTTCGTGCAGGAGAGAAGAGACTTGGCTGCCATGGTCCGTCACCGTGATGATGGTGCAATTTTTTGCAACAGTTAAGACTGGGACAGAGGCGGACAGAGGGGATTTTTTAACTTTTTAATAGAACAGAAATGAGAAAATTTTGATGCACATTCGTATTAGTTAAAGAAACATATTTCAAAATCCTATTCCAAAGTTGTTAACAGCCTTAACAATATCTGAAAACATAGACCTAAGTGTGACTCTGGTACTCAATTTATTATGGATCTGGCTAAGATAAATCAGTTGAAAAGAAGGATAAAGCAATTCCATGAATTAATAACAGTATAATACAAAGTGGTAACTTGAAATACTTTTCTTTTGCAACGCCAAGCGTCGAAAAAGTACCAATTAATCTAAAATATTCTTTCTGCATTTTCATCACCAGTATCAGTACAGTCCAGACTCTATTATCAGAAGGTCTCGGAAATATTTCATTTCCGATAATCAAATCTTCGGATAATCGAATCACGATTTTTTTATGTCATATTTTTATGGTCCCTAAGCTCGACCATGACTCATGATATGACCCATAAACTACTCTAAAATGATTTAGAATTTTAAAATCCAAGATGGCGGCCTAAATGGCAGTGATAACAGATAAAAAAATCAATTTTTAAATTCAAAAGGCAATCATACATTTAAATTTGACTAAAATGAGGTCGCAGAACTCCAATAAAAAATTAAAAAAAAAACTTGAAAACACAATTTTTTTGGTCATGATTCGATTATCCGAAGTCCATTACAAACCTTAGGATAATCGAAACTTCGGATAATAGAGGCTTCGGATAATCGAGTCTGGACTGTTCTTTTTGAGTGATAAATATCATAAATTTTAATTTCTCGTTTTGTTGTTTTGTTGTTTTGTTGTTTTGTTGTTTTGTTATTTTGTTGTTTTTTTGAATGTTTTGTTTTTTGTTTTGTTGTTTCTTTTTTTTTGTTTTGTTGTTTCTTTTTTTTTTGCTTGGGAAATTGGTTTGATGATATTTAATGATAAGTTAATAAGGTAAAGTAGATTAAATTAGTTTGTTGGTAGTCCGTTTGTGTTTCGAATATCATTCGCTGTCTCAAATTTTTGTTGGAGGTCTATTCAATCAAGTCTTAAAAGTGCATTATTTGAACGACCAGGATTATTGTTTTCCAATATCGCAAATGGAATTTTTAGTGAGCCAATGAAAACATTTTAAACTCTAATCTATAAAACTCTTCCCTGCCTTTCAAACCCAATCACACTTTCCAGAGTCCGTAGACCTGTTGTCTAAGCTCCGCAGATCCTTCTACTTTACGATCTTCCAAAAGGCGTCTCCGATGTTATTCCAAATAACAACCTCCGAATCCATCCAAACCAAAGTATAACTCGCTTTGGAGAGCTTACCATCCCAGGGACCCGGAGAAGGTTGGTCGTCACAGGGAGTGTTGCCAGGTGGAAGCAGCTTAGCATACACATGGCGTTGAAATCTAAATAAAGTACCAAGGGATCATCACACGACACACAGTCGAATCCTTCGCAACAGTCGTTGTTGCCAAAGGACAACCTTGTACCGGCAGGTGTGGCAGCAGGTCCCAGGGACGGCGAGAACACGAGGTGTTATGAGAGATGTAAACCAATTTTCATAATCATAAATACAAATAAACTCAAATCCCAAAATTACAATATAAAAACGGCAAAGTTATCACATTTTATTCCTTCGCAATTCCCACCAGTGGAGTCGACGACGACGACTTGACTCTCCCCGGCCAGGTCAGAAATACGCAGTCAACCGGTGAGCATAACATTTCGTCCTTTTTTTTGTTGCGAAACGAACTCGAAAACTCGTATTTTTACCACCGTAATCCGGTGGACCAATTTCGTTTTCGACACGAGAATCAAACAGACATAAAATGTAAACTAGATAGTTGAATACATTGCCACACACAATTTTGGCAGTTGGCTGTTGCACTAGCAGCACCACCCAGCTTGATTTTTTTTTTCAATATGGGATTAAGAAAAGCCGGTCTAACAGAAAATAATTTGCAAGGGATATTGTGTGCGCTGCAGCAGCAGTTGAAACTGCAAATTGATTACAAATCTGATAAATTGGCTGTCAGGTTTAGGTTTGTTGCTGCACACCTCGACTGGATGGCAATTCGATTAACTTGTTAGGTTAGTTGATTAGAAAAGAAACAATCGGAACACAGTGCACAAATAGGTAATGAATTACAGGCAATTGCAAGCAAAGTTACCGTCAACAATTCGAAAAAATATTTATGAGTTGATTACAATTTAAATTTGATGTCAGCATATTTTATTAAAAAAAAGTTACTTAATCCACCGTAAGGTGGTTGACGCCTTCCTGACATTTATATAGCTATTTTTTTATAAAATAAAAATTTCTAACCTACAAATATTCCCTAACATAACTTTATATACTCAAAACTATCGATAGGGTTGACGGGGTTTCTTACAAAAACCATCGTTTTTACAACCTTCCGGAACTTAGTCAAAATGTTTTTTTAACATAACTTTTGAAGTACTCAACTAAACTTGCTGATATTGAATAGAGACTTATGGGAACCCAAGACGGACCGAAAGTGGTCAACATCCGTTCTACACACACTCACTCATTCAGTTGCTCAGAACTTGATTCTGAGTCGATATGTATACGTGAAGGTGGAACTAGGAGGTCAAATAAAGAAGTTCTTTTTTCGAGGATGGCAAAAAAAATTCTAACGTCCGAAACTTTTTAACGTGGAAGATTTGATTTTGTTTCAAATGTGATTATATTTTTATTTCAAAAAACAGAAAAGTGTTACTTTTTAGTCAAATATTTTCTGAAAAATTAAGGCTAGTTGACAATTAAATTTATTTTTATAATAGCATAGCATAGCATAGCATAGCATAGCATAACGGGTCTGCACCACGCTGTAGGGGGTGCCACAATGGTCAATTCAATATTCTTAGACAATTTGATTGCTGCCCGGTACAACCAAGAATATCTAAGAACGTAAATTTCCACACTGTGCTCCAAGGCTACGCCCATACAGTCCCGTGGGGATTTGGGAGGGGATGTTTTTGTTGTTCACTAGTGGCAAAAGTGCAGGGAGCCCATGCGACTTTTAAAAGTGAACGGAATATTTTTGGGAGGTTTGGAATGGGGGTTAGGGGAATTTCATCGGGCCGATGAAAATGGTTGAGTGCGTAATGTATTTAATGATTTGAATGTTTGTAAGTGTAAATGTGAGTCTGTAGTGTATTATCTAATGAGCATATAGTTTTGTAATAATGATAAATAATAAATATAATAAATATAGTAAATAAAATAAATATAATAAATATAATAACTACAATCAAGATGATTCCAGGAAGCTGTAAAAAAACAGTTATTTAAAATATAAATCTTGACTTTTTTTTGATAAGGTCCTATAAACAAATGTAAACATTGAGTGTATCCCTTTCACACCTTATGTCAAAGTCCATCGGAGTAAGCGGGATACACTCAATGTTTACATTTGTTTATAGGACCTTATCAAAAAAAAGTCAAGAAATGCTCCAGATGGTTCCCATGCTGTTTTAGAAAGTTTCGTTAATTTAAGCAGTTTGATCATATATGGTATGAGGAGATGGTATATTACAGGAAAGGAATAGGATAAGGAATAATATGAACATTTAAATAAATCATATAGTGAGTAGACAAATTTACATGTAGACATTTGATTTAAAATAATTCCAGGAAACTGTTAAAAATGAAAATAATTTTAAAACTAATACTCCAGATGGAAACACAAATTAAACAACAAAGACACAAGAATCCTAAAACGCGGCTTCGCACCTTCCACATAATTCGACATGAACACGATCACGAATACAGCACATAAAGAACGCCACAAAAATCCATCTTCCCGGCGCTGCTGCTCACACGATCACAATTAAATTTATTTTTATAATATTTATTTTTAAGGACACTGCATCACAGGAACCAACTGTCAAAACAACTAAGTCCAAACAATAATATGGTGTATGAAATTATTCAGCTACAGTGGACTCTCTCTGTGTCGATATTGGAAGGACCATTGAAAGCGGGAGCTACCAACTTAAAGAACCAAAAATCAAAGCATCAAAGCAGTTTAAGGGGGTTACGTACATGTTTGTTTATGAGCTTAAATTCGATTGAATTAAAATTTGACATTCAAATGTATATTTTTACCAACTCAAAATGATATGCCATTGTTGTCAAAACCAGAGATATGACAATTTTGGAACGAAATCGTCAAATCCCGATTCATTTTTTTTAGACTTGTAAACAAACTTTTTATTTTGCCATCTTTTTTGCTCCTAAGATACTTAAAAAATAGCAACCATAAGAATGGCCTTTTGTTTTTGATTTTTGCTTTGAATGTATCCATTTGTGACTAAGTATGTTGTCCTCTTACAATTTTGTTTGCTATCAAATGTACAATTAAGAAAAACAACAACACTTCCAGTGATCCTGTACATATAAGGCTACCAACTCTTTCTGAGCATAAATCCGTACACTTTGCCAATATAACACCATAATAGAGCACAAACTGTCAAGGAATTATTTAGATAAATTTGGAATTCAGGACTTAAAAATGTAAAACAGTGCGGTATTTACAGCTTAAAATTTCCCACGTTTGAAATTTTCACAAAATTATACCGTTAGGCCGATGCAAATATTTAAAAAAGTTTTTGTCCCTCGGCCCTGGCCGAGGTCAAGGGGGGGGCAAAAAAATAAAAAAATATAAAAATTAAAATAACAAGCCATAGTCTTCACATTTAAATAAAAAAAAGTGATTTAAAATGCATTTTACACTAGTTCAGTTGTTTTGCAATCATTAGTTTTCAAAAAATCTAGGATCTGACAAAAACAAAATTTGTATCGAAAAAAAAGATTTTGCATCGAAAATTTTCAAAAAATCTTAAGATTTTTTGATAAACCCAAACATGCCAAAAATGATTTTAAGCGCAGGAGAATGTATTTTTATTTGATTTCAGTTGGTTGCACTTGAATTTTCATTGAAATTTTGAAGTTTATTGTAAAAAATTTTTTTTGCCCCCTGATTTTTCGGGCCAACTTTGAAGGGGGGGGGTGACAAAAACTTTTAAAAATATTTGTACCAGCCTTATTTGCTGAAACAAATCTTTCTATTCTTGCATTTTTTGTTAAATGTTTAAAAGTTAACGAAATGTCAGGTTTGCTTTTACGAATAATATCGTTCTCAGAGTTTTCAAAAAATCAATTGTTAGTTAAAATGCTCACAGGATTTTACAAGCTTAGAAAGCCTTTAAATCTTGAATTGGATAAAAAAAAATTGCAAAGAATTTGATTTAAAAAAACATTTTTTGACAGTCAACTTAAACTGAGGATATTCCGGAAAACTATTTAAATTATCATTTTTTAACCTGAAAATGAAATAAAAATGAATTATTAGCCAAAAACTTTGGCCAAATCAAAAAAGCGATTCAATTTGAGAAAAATGTTTAAATTCTGTATCAATCCGTATTAAACGAAAACAACCGTTCAAAAATTCCGACCTGTTAAACATCCACGAAGAGGGTCGAAAATCCGTATGGAAAGGAAAAAATCTGCAGGTATAGTTGGTAGCCTTATGTACATACATGACGCTCGACTAACTTTCAATATCTAATAGTTTCCACTTACCACTAAAACCCAGAAATATTGTTTTTACTTGTAGTAAGTTGATTTACTTAATTTTCATTAAAAATTTAAAATGAAATAAATCATTTATAATTTTGAAGTTAATATTTTTACTTTTGCCAAATTTTTTAATTAAGTGATTTGATTCAAAAAAAATTATGGAGAAACCCCTTATTTTCTTCATTGGAATTATAAAAAAAAAAAACGAAGTTGACTTTATAGCTGTCGGCCACCATTGCTAGTACCAACCACTAGTGTCTTCCTTTTTATCTACAAGGACTTCGCCGCCCTGGGCTCCTAAGTGTATGAAAGTATGGCACGGAGCGACGGCGAATTATAACCAATTGGAAATAATTTTGAATGATTTGGGAACCAAATAATCACCATTCGCCGCCGATTTACGATTTTCCGAAAAAAGAGCATTGCAGAAGCTTGAAAAATTACAAAATAATTTGATTAAAATTAAATAAAACAGTTTTTTTTAAAGAAACATCCATTTAAATTAGAAGCCACTAAAAACTTGAATGTGAGATAAATACCTGAATAAAAGCCAATGCCAGAAATTTTTGTCGATTTTTTCAGAAATTTTTTTCATTTAACGCTCTCAAAACCTTAATTTAGTTGTTCATTATATGTTAATATATATAGATATCTCAAGGACGAGAAATCAATATAGAATGGTTGTTTGGAAAATTTATAGGAAATTTCAATATTTTTTGGGACTATTTAAAAAAAAAACTATTGATAGAATGCTTGCTCACATTTTACTGAGATTTTGGTCACTCGGTTTTTGTTGAGAAATTCTTTTAGGAGCTGTAATTTAACATCAAAGTATTGTTATGCCAACATCAGGTACACGATGGAAATACATGCTGTTTTGTTAAAAGTATATGATATAATTTAAGTATTATTTTTCGTACCTTAAAAAAATAAGGTAAATTTTATTCAAAATCTATTGGCTATAACTTGATAATGGCGCAGTATTTTTCCATTGCAAATTTGATTTGAAATCTTTTTAAAATTTTTGGATGAGATTTTTTTTCAAGCTAAAACAAGCTTTTGGGGCCCCCTTTTCTGAAAATTCAAAATATTATATACGAACCAATGATACGAAACAGTTTAGAGGTAGTATGGAACCCCTCTTAAAATGTAAGCTAATTTAACAAACTCACATGTATTGATCCGGTTCAAGTTGAAAAGTGCTTAGGATTAGGGAGTTTAAAAATAAATCAATTTTCGTTTATTATATACTCTTGCCCCAAAAAATATCAATAATCAAAGATAGTTTGATATCCAATAGAAAGAGACTAAAAAAATGCTGCAAATTTTATAAATAAAATATCATGTCAAAAATTTGAAGATTTTTGATAGCATAGTTCTCAACAAATATGTCTTGATTTGGAATTTTTAAACAACCATAATTAAAAAAAAAGTTTCATAACTAACTGTATAGATTTTATATTTTTCCAAGTTAAAGTTCGAAGTATCAGGTTTATGAGCTTAAATTGCAAGAACAGAAGTCTATATCACTACAAGCAACCGTTCGCTGCCCTGACAGTCCCATGCATTTTTCCGACGTCATACTAGTCGAACACAGAAAGGAAGCTCCCTAGACCTCGTGGGAGCTGATTGAATTTCATATCGTTATAAAAATTTCAGCGAGTGCAATCCAGTGATGGTTTGAGCGGTGTCAAATGGAGGTAGATGTGGTAGAACAAACTTACGTTTTTGGACAGACTACTAAAGTGACTTGCTGAAGAAACAAAGAAGCTTTTAAGTTTCATCTATTTTATTACTCTCAATGTGTGTTTGTAGTTTTGACATCACAAACAAACGTCCCTTTTTCTTACCTTATTAACGACATCAATCGACAGATGATGAAAGCTTTCTGGCAATGCTGCCAACCGCAGGACCAACTATGCACTTCCACTTTCAACATTTCCATCAGCATCAATTCTCAAAGGGAAATCGCTTGTCGGAGGCTGCTGCTTTCAGCGCGGTTCGTTTGTTTTCCGCGACTACTTACCGGGGTTGGTAAATTGTAAAATAAGCTGACGTCGCAGAAACTGAGCACGATTTATTTTCCCACAGTGACTTCAAAGCAGATTCCAGGCCAACGAGCAACGAGTTACTTAGAAGTCTGCAACATTAGGTGTTGAAAGATTGAAGGTGTTTTTAAATATTGTCATTTGTAATTGTAATTGCAATTGATTGTTTATTTGTGACGAGAGGAGGTAATCACTTTTCAGAAAAACTTCAGAAAAACTTCAGAAAACTTCAGAATGCTTTAAACTTATTCAAAAACCAAAATCACTCAATTCTAACCAATTTTGTTACAGCATCCCTCACCATGCCCAGTTGACAAGAAGTTGCACTCACAAAAGGGAAAAAAAAGAAGAGGGAAATTTATTACATTTGTTTCATCTCGTTCTCCCACTTTTCTCTCGGTTACTTTGTAATTTCTGTTGTTCCCACCGCAGCGCAGAACAAACCCAACCTTCGGTGTGATTCTCGTGGAAAAGCGCCACCGGCAGTCGAGCTTTGGCCAAACGTTGGAAAAGGTGCCTCGGTTCCCCAGTTTTGCCACAACACAACTTTTACGCTTAGCTACGGTGACAATTATGCACTGCTCTTCGTTCGTATTCCACTTTTTAAGGCTGTCAGCGCGAGTTCTCAACGCTCACTCAGAGGATATGCAATATTGTGCTGTTTGAAATGGTGGAAAAGTGTTTGCCGTTGTAACGTGATAAAAATAGCTTTATTCATGGAGATGCAATTACTGGTTCTGGGAAATATCTTGGAGTATTGACGAGCTGGCAATAGAAGGTACTTAGCTCGTAGTACTGGATAATGGCAACCTTTTGCTGTACATCGATTGTGTACAGCTTCTATCATAATGGAATCCGACGGAAGGCGTGCTCAGGCAAATCTCTTCTCGAAAAATGGCACCGGGACCTTCTGGGATCAAACACAGGCAAACTGGGTGAGGGGCAATCACGCTTACCTCTACACCACGGGTCCCGGTTGAAAAACAACACTCATTGAAAAACCTTGCATGAAAAGCTGTTTGAATAAAAGCAAGCTAATTTTAAAAATAACCCTGAAATGGAATGCAGCTGGATTGCAGTTTATGAATGCATTTGGGTCAAATAATATAACCACACATTAATGTGTGACACTTCATAAAGCTGACGTCCCATTGAATTATTACCATTGTGGTTTTGAGTGCATTGCACAGCAATTAAAAAATCCCATTAATTGCGGTTGAGAGAGTTTAAATTCGGGAAAATCCGCTGCTCTTGACAAAGGTTGATAAAAACCCATCAGCCTAAAATAGATTCAAATTAAAAAATTCCGAAAAATTCACGCAAAACCTTTTTCAGTCTGCCACCTACGCTGCATCTGACTTTTAAAAGTCATGTGTGTAATGTAGACTCAGCTGCTTCTGTTGTACCTGCCAAGCACCCACCTAGCTAAAATTTATTCTACATACTGGCCTGCATTCCGAGAAGATGAATCTGTTCCGCCAAACAGCTCTGTTTCCGGTACGCCCAACTAGCCAGTACCAGATGGCTGGCAGCTGACCCGCCCAGACCTGGAACGAGGTGGATTAAAAACTCTTTGTGTGTTTATGGCCCTCAGACGATGACCTAATCCGGTAACGTTGTGACCTGCTGCCTATGTAGTTTGAAAATTACTTTTCGCGTAGCTTTAAATTTGGTGTATTTTAGTTTATTTTAGTTTTGTTTAAATTGAACCTGCAATATTAAGAATTGACAGCACAGATAATGGATTTTTTTTTCAAAACCTCACTCCACAAACTGAACATTGTTCCTTCAGCTATTTTAGGACCCTGGTCCAAATCGGTCAACATTTACCCTGCGCGGTCCGCTTCTTTCGTCCAAACATTCCCACAAGTGAGATTCTCATTGAAAATTTCATGCTCTACAATTTTGTAAAACATAGCAATGCTGTAAAACTCGATGCTAAAATGTTAAAAGCGATTTAAAAATAGTAGTTTATGCAACAAGTTGCAAAAAGAGGATTTTTTTAGCACGAGTCGTACATTTATCCAACGAGGTTCACCGAGTTGGATAAATACGACGAGTGCTGAAAAAATCAAGTTTTGCTACGAGTTCCATACAACATTTTTTGCAATTCCGAAAAACACCCATTGAGTGAAATTTTAAGTAAAATTTTCATGTATTTGTCAATAAATCGTTTAAATCAAAACAATGTTGAAAAGTGTTACTTTTCGAAACAAGTGCTGAAAAGTTCAACTTTTCAGCACCCATTTCAGTGCTGAAAAGTAGAACTTTTCAGCATTTATTTTGAAAAGTGTTGCTATTCGATTCTGTTATTTTTGGTACAGAAAAGTTTGCTATTTCGTCGTTCAAGAATGACAGGAAAAGTAAGTAGTTTCACGACGGAATTGCAAAAATGTCATTTTTGTATTCAAACATTTTTTTCATCAAATGGGTTCTTCTTAACCAATTTCGCTCAAAATAACCCAAAAAACTGTTTTCCGCTTGTGGAGCAGAGGGTCATTGTTTTCTGAGCACCATACGGCAAATTTGTTATTTTCTTAAAAAAAAAAACAAAAAAAACATGTATTTAGCAGTACCACTTAACTTAACAATCTGGGAATTTAATTTTCCGTGTACCTTTTTTTCCATAAAATTTTAATCATAACTAACAACTTTGTCAAAGACAATTTGTATTTATAAATAATTTTAATATTTTGTTCAACAGTTTTAAAGATTTTGCCAAAAACATTTTTTTTTTCAAATAAATATCATATTTCCCGTACCATCCTCAGCTCCAGCGAAAAATGTTTTGAAAGTCCCCTAAAAATTAAAAATATTTAAAAATTAAAAACAAATAGGGTATTTGTCCCTATTTTGGGCCTAGTACCTTTATTGAGCAAACCAAACTTAATTTGACGAAATTGTGCATTCCACCGTCAATTTGCAGAAAACTGCCACTTGGGAATGATAAGTGCTGTCATTAGCTTCAGTTTGGTGGGCAAAAATAATTCACTATTTCCTTTTAAATAGGAAAAAACGGTATAAACATATCACTCGTCAATTTTTTTGTAGAAAATTACTAGTTGCCCATTAGGCCCAAAATTTTCACCACTTTTGCTTACCGCTTGTTGACACTCAGCGTAAAGGCTTTCATCACTCGGCACACAAATGAGAGCCTTCCGCCAAATCTCAAACTACCAGCAATAGGTTTTTATTGGCGGTTAGCATTATCCCGTTTCAAAAAACAATCACTAAACTGACACCAATCAATTATATTCTTAATCAAAGTTACTGTTTAATTTCGGAGACGATGGCTGTATATTCAGTCCATTGGACACTTCTACAAACTGTGACAGTGTGTGCGCGCCTTTCACATCTCAAAGTCCTTACTCGCGTAGTACGGGTTAATTATTTGGCTGCGCAACATATATTTAATTATGTTTAAAGCTCACAAATTAACGAAATAAATTATGCTCATTAAATTTATGCACGTAATTTAACTGTTACTGGTTAAATCAATCATTCTAACGATGATTTGTGGCTTGAAACCGCACAACGATTTAGCCTGTTTGGTGACCGTACTTTTTGGGGCTGAACTGTACGAGCTAGGGCAAGGGGTTTCCAGCATCAAGGATTACTGACCAGTCTAAATGGAATTACCAGGATTACTGGCAATATGTCATGAATTACTTTGATTTCCCAGAATTACTTGGGATTTCCAGAAACCACGCAGCATTGCTCAAATTTATAAAAATAACTTGGAATTACTGCCTAGCTTCCAGCATATTGAGAATTGGATCGAATGACAGCTGTCAAATTCACAAAACCACGTGCTTGGCAATAGTACGTCCATCCCGGGAATTCCCGGCACAAAATTCCTGGATTTTTATATGTTGTACGGGGAATTTCCGAAATTAAACAAAAATCATAATTTGGCCTGGAAATCACATTAGTATTACAATTAATAAGTTTAAACTTTTCTAAAAATTTTTAGACATCTTAAACCAATTTTCAAGCTGTTTTATTCATGTCATATAGAAATAAATAAAAAATAAATATTTATAAGATACTTATTTAATTTGAATTAGAAATGTGATGCATATAAAATCCAAAGCACAACAGAGAACAGCAAAAATTTGTTTAACACTGGAACGCCCAACGCATGTCCAACTTACACAGACGCCCAAGCCTCCCAAAAAAGAGGAACAGTAACTTCAGCTCGCTGGTTCTCGGGCATTACTCAACCAATCGGGACAATTCTTGTTTCCAGTGATTTGTAAGAATGTCTAGATCCTAAAATTGTGCAGAACTTAATTCGATCAATTCTGTAATTTTTGCGATCAAAAACATCGTTCCACCTTTTTTAAAACGACTGCCGCCGCGGAATTTTCGGCGATTTTTTTTACACGCGAAAAAAAAAGTTGGAACGATGTTTTTGATCGCAAAAATTACAGATTTGATCGAATTAAGTTCTGCAAAGTTCTATAATCATCTAAACATCTAACAAATCACTGGAAAGAAGAATCATCTTGATTGGTTGAGTTATGCCCGAGAACCAGCGAGTTGAAGTTACCGTTCCAACTTTTTTGGAGCCTTGGGCGTTGGAATGTTAAGCTATCTAAAAACTGCTATCCTTGTTTAGATTGATATTAGGCTGGTACAAATATTTTTAAAAGTTTTTGTCACCCCCCCCTTCAAAATTGGCCCGAAAAATCAGGGGGCAAAAAAAATATTTTTACAATAAGCTTCAAAATTTCAATGAAAATTCAAGTGCAACCAGCTGAAATCAAATTAAAATACATCCTCCTGCGTTTAAAATCATTTTTAGCATGTTTGGGTTTATTAAAAAATCTTAAGATTTTTTGAAAATTTTCGATGCAAAATCTTTTTTTTCGATACAATTTTTGTTTTTGTCAGATCTTAGATTTTTTGAAAACTAATGATGGCAAAACAACTGAACTAGTGTAAAATGCATTTTAAAACACTTTTTTCATTTAAATGTGAAGACTATGGCTTGTTATTAAAATTTTTATATTTTTTTATTTTATTGCCCCCCCCCTTGACCTCGGCCAGGGCCGAGGGACAAAAACTTTTTTAAATATTTGCATCGGCCTTAATAGTATTGAGCTAATTCTATAAATTTAAAGCTTGAAAAACATAGCAAATATAAAGAAAACATAGATTTTATGACTTTTTCAAAAACTAAAAACTTCCCGGGAATAAATAAATATTTTTCCCGTTTTCCGGGAAACTCAAAACCTGGGAAAATTAGACGTCCTGCTTGGAAATCATCGAACAATTGGGTAAATATCAACATCATTTTGAAAACTGATTTTGGCGTTCGAGTGCATTTAAAATTCAAAGCACAACAAAGAACAAAAAAAATCTTCAAAACTATCTAAAAGTGCTATCCCTGTTTAGATTGATTTTAATAGTATTGTGCTAATAGTTTGATTTTAAAAACATAACTAATATAAAGAAAACATAGATTTCATGACGTTTTCAAAAATTTCCCGGGATAAAAAATATATTTTTCCGTTTTCCGGTAAACTCAAAACCCTGGAAAATTGGACGCCCTACTTGGAAATCATCGAATAATGTGGTAAACATCAACGTCAGTTTGACAACTAATTTTGACGTTTGAGTGTTTTTCATCCGAATACATTTGAATTAGAGAGCATCCAAATTGGCGGACATTTCGAATCCGCTCTGTACTTCTTACAACCATAAAAAGCATCAAGGAAAAGCAAAATGCATTTTGCCGATTTACCTTTTAAGAATTACTAGAAGTTACTTGAATTAATGCACAGCTAAAAAAGTAGTAATCCAGATGCGTGTAAAAGGCCTGGGTGTAAAATAAATATTGCATTATTTTATGCAATTTTATGTAATTTTACACCCTGAAATATGTAGCCCATCAGTATGGGAAACCTACTTGACCGAAATGTCAAGCTCATATATGCGTTTATCCTTACAGCTTTTCATCGGTCAGATGGCCGAGTGGGCTAAGGCGCCAGTCCGTACTTTTGGTGCTGGGTCTGAATCCCGTCGGTTGCAACTTTTTTTTGTTTTTGCAAAAATTGTACATGCAGTGTGTAATATTAAGTGTTTATTTTGACGAAGGTGATGTGCATGCTTTTGCATGCGATTTTACCAACGGATTTTTTGCTGTGTGGGAAATACACGAATTACTGAGTAACTATGGAATTACTCGAATTACTACGGAATTACTAGGTAATTCCAGAATTATAGGAATTACTGCAGAATTGCGGAGTAATTCTGGAATTACTGAATTACTTACTCAAAATCCGAATGATCCCGTACTAGCTGTAACTTTGGTTTCATACATGAAAATTAATAGGCAATAAATAGAATTATAAAAGGTTTATCGAAATTATCTTTTAAACAGTTATTTTTTTATTATTTTATTATTTTCTGAAGTATGTTTTCACAAACAAGAATCATGGAATTACCAGGATTACTGGGATTATTAGGAATTACCAGGATTACTCTGGAATTACTCAGTAAATCCGGAATTACAGAATTACTTGCTCAAATTCCAAGTAATTCCGGATTAGTGACCAGTCTGCCACGATGCTGGAAACCCCTTGAGCTAGGGCTGAACCGTACGTCAAAAAAGTTCGCCACGTGCTTCGAGATTTCAACCAATCAGAAGGTAGGCCGAAAATATGCACAAAGAAGGTCGTATGCTAGGAGCAATATCCCCAAAATAGGGACAAAAAGTGTTTTAGTTTTTCTTGCTTTTACAGCGATATAAGGCAATTTTATCAAAATGTTTATTATGTACGAACTTAAGCATTAAACAACCAACTTATTCATGTAAAACAAACTAGGCTGCCAATAGCAGCCTTTGAGAATACATCAAATTAAAAGTGCGCTCTGCTTAGTAGGCCCAAAATAGGGACAAATACCCTACTTGTGTTAAGAATTATTTTTTGCATGTTCAAATGTAAATAAAAAACAATCTGAAAATTTTATGTTCATTGTACCTTTTTTTCTAAAAAGTTCTAATCATAGCCAACAACTTTGTCAAAGACACCAAATCGATCAGAGAATCTCTTCTCAAGATACAAGTGACCGGATATTAACCATTTAAAATGGCCAGCCCACAAAACTGTCCATTCTTAAAATGGTTTTTCGAAGAGCTGAGAAAATTTACTGTTAATTAGATAAACAGATCTAACTTTTCATTCCTTGGGTACAGCCCATCTAAAATGAAAAAAAAAATGATGTTTTTTAAGTGTCACTTAAACAGCACTACATTTTCAAATGTCTCCTTGGATAATAAAGATATTTGAAAATGTACTGGTGTAGATGTGACTCTTACAAAACATTAATTTTATTGATTTTGTATCTTAGAAACTGAATGTGTCAGTAAATGAATCATTCGTAGACGAAAATTTAACAGCCTTGAATAGTTGGTCTAAATTTTTATATTTTCAAATTATTTCTTTCAAAGAAATCAGAAAATTTTACGAATGATTTATTTGACATTGAATATCGGACCATCTGTTTCTGAGATACGAGCTATTTACCGATAGTTGGAAACGGAATGCTTTTTTTGTGACACTTAAAAATTATTATTTTTTCAATTCCGTCGTGAAAATAATTACTTTTCCTGTCATTCTTGAACGACGAACAGTCTACTTTTCTGTACCAAAAATAACAGAATCGAGTATTAACCCTTTTCAAAACAAATGCTGAAAAGTTCTACTTTTCAGCACTGAAATGGATGCTGAAAAGTTGAACTTTTCAGCACTTTTTTCGAAAAGTTATACTTTTCAACATTTTTTTAAATTAAACAATTCATTGACTCAATGCATGGACAATTGTCCTATAATTCTGTTCAAAGGGTGTTTTCGGAATTGCAAAAAACGTTGTAGGGAACTCGTTGCAAAACTTGATTTTTTCATCACTCGTCGTATTTATCCAACTTGGTAAACTTCTTTGGATAAATGTACAACACGTGCTGAAAAAATCCTCTTTTCGCAACTTGTTGCATAAACTACTTTTACTGTTTCTTCATATTCTAGGGGCTGTATCTCTGGAAATAAAAGGCAAATCTTCAAGGTTTCTTAGACAAATGTATAGCAAATTTTCCATGATTTTCGAAAAAATATTTTCAAATACTCGTGGCCACTATTTGAAAAAAAAAACAATACAAAAATTACGATTTCAAATAGGCTAAAAGCAAAAAAAACACACTTAAAAAAAATATGATTGCAAAATTGATTTAACACCAACAAATTATTCAAAAAAAGTTTGATTGAAAAACTAAATTTTTTAATCTTCATCATCCCGGTACGAGAATCGAACTCACGACCTCTGGATTGGAAACCTAGCGAGCCGCTAGTCGAATCCCATCCCCTATGGGTCAGTATTCCCAGTGAGCATATTTACTCTTTTAAGGGATCTGACTTTGCCGAGCCAGACAGGAATCGAACCCATCACCTTCCGCTTACAATGCGAAACCCGTAACCTCACGGCCACGGAAGCTCGGCCAAATTCACTTTGGTTTGAAAGATGCCTGTTTTAGTCCTTTAAAACACATAAATAAAAATCCAAAATTTAAAACTGGATTTTGAGAATATTTTTTTTTATCATAAAAATCTACGGGAACAGCATGTAATTCTATCATCCACCTTATGTTGGCATATCAGCACTATGGCTTTCGTTTACAGCTTCTTAAAAGCGTTTTCTATCAATATCAAGTAATAAATAGCTTATTAGGAGGAGAGAAAGCATGCCAACAATTAAAAAAAAATGGTTTAAATAGTGAGAATTTGCAAACTGCACGGAATTAAGTCCGAGTTTTTAACCTCCAAACATTCGATTATTTCCTTAAGTTCAAGAATGTGTATTTTTTTAAGATATTTTTTTTCTGGGTAGTCCTAACTAATACCAACAACTTTGCTCAAGACACCAAATCAATCAGAAACTGGCTTCTCGAGATATAAATACAGTCCAGACTCGGTTATCCGAAGGCCTTGGAAAAATTTCACCTCGGATAATCGAAACTTCGGATAATCGAACAACGAAAAAAAATTTTTTTTCGTCATCTTATTTTTGATTGTTGAGCTCAATTATGACACTTCGGGTTTTGACTCGTTGACCAATCAATTAGGACATGGAGGGGATAATTACCTCACCCACTAATTGATTGGTCAGAAGGTTTCGGCAAGTAATCCGAACACTTCTGAGTGTTTCCGAAACTTTCCGAACCCAAAGGATTTCCAGGAATTATGGGGATCTTCAAAGTCCTCAAATGAACCAAAAGGACACTATAAAAGGCGATCGAAAATCTCGATCGGGGTTCAGTTCAGTGTTCAGCTCAGTTCATTATGTAGTTCAGTATGTCTCAGTTCATGTCAGATTTTGGTGTTGTATAATTCATTTTAAACATTTAAATAAAACGGTAGGAAAAAGTGATCGTGCCCGCGTTTTTACTCAAAAATAAAAGAAATTCCAGTGTTTGAAAAATATCGGGTGGACGGCGCGGCCAAAAATCTGCCAAAAGGGCATTATTTAAAAGACAACAAAATTAAATGAATTAAAAAAAAACTTATCTCATTAAAGAGAACGACCTAAATTTATGAAAAAAAAAACACTCAGAACATTTACAAATACTGCTGTATCGGAAAAGATCCCAATTGGATATGTTATCCTGCCAATTGATTGCCCTAAATTCACAGCATTCAATTTCGAACCCACGACTGGCCAAGTTTAACCATCATCTATAAATGTTTGCCCTTCGGCGAATCCTGTCCATTTACAAATTTAAGACATCATTAATATTTCCCTCGTTTTCCCCACATCAACATCAACAACGCACACCCCCAAATAGAATTGAAAAACAACACAAACTCTTCCTGATCCAATCCCAAAAAAAAAGAAAAAGAAGAAGATAAAAAAAAATCCGTCCTCTCAATCGGTTGCCCCGATAGACACACGTAATCAGCCAACCCCATCGGCGTCCGATTCAATTCCAATAAAGACATCCCCATCAACATATTCAAGAGGATATATGTGTGGATCTGGTTTCAAACGGCCTCAAAAGTGGCGGGGTGAGGGGATGAGCAGGTCAAATAAAGCAACAGAACTTGGCGGAAACTTCGAATCCCTCCCCCCTCCCATCGCTTTCCCACCCCTCGTGGGAGACCTTTCAATAATGACTGTTTGCAAAATTTATGCACGGCAACCCTTTTTTTCTAAATTATTCTCTTTTTATCTGTTTACACGTGCGGGGTCCCACGATTTGGAATTGGAAACGGAAATGTTCCCGCCAGGGGGTGGGGCGGTTAAGGGAGAGGGGACAGGACACGAAGGACGAAACATCGCCGAAACCTCGAAAACTCACATTAGAGGCCAAAATAAAGGTAATCTTGCTGGCCGCAGGTGAACATACACAACCGACAGAGTCAGAGCAAAAGTCAGCAACCTGTGAAAATAAATCTTTCATTTCCTTTCGTTTCTGCTTTCATCTGCTGTGTGCGGGGCGGAGGGGGGGGGGTGTGTGCTTTGTGCTGGAATCGAAACCAAAAAGTTCTTTTTTTTTGTGTGGCGGGTTTCCTTCGGGCGGACAACCACCGTGGCGTAGTTCCTTTCCGTTCTTGGAACTCCACACAGTCCAGGCAGGACAACGCAGCATTCGAAATCAATTTCGGTCCCAACTCAATATTTACATTTTGAAAGTCATATTTCTCTGAGGTTTTTTTTTTGTGGTAGGTTTTAGTTTTATCCAGCTGATGCTGGTGGCCACGGGCAATCAACCCACGTAACATGGACGATATGATGCGAATGAAAGAAATAGCTTGAAATACATGTATCATGTTTACGTAATAGAGTAAAGTAAAGTAAATCTTTCCCAGTTCCTGAGGGGAACACCCGTGAAGAGTATCGGGGCCGGCATTTACAAAGCGGATTCAGTGGCAGTTTTTCACTCAACTAATGTCAACATGTTTAGGTTAATGTTAACATTCCATAGGTCGCCTCCCTAAGGTGTCGTGATAAGGTCCAGTTTGTGACGATACACTACCTTCCCTTTACTAAGCAATCGAATCCAGAAGGGAAAAGATCACCAGTTGTGTTGGTCCGAGCCGGGATTTGAACCCCGATCTACCGCTTACGAGGCGGAAGCATTACCACTAGGCTACGTGGCTCGGTCACGTAATAGACTACAAACAAAACTGCCTACCAGCGACTCCACCGAGACAAGACCCAGGGAGACGACTCCTACACCTGAACTGAGCTAACGACCTAACCTTTTTGGGTTAGTCCGGGGCCAACATTTACTTCCCCGTCCGACGGAAGGCGTGATCAGACAAATCTCGTCTCGAAAAATGCCACCGCTACCTTCTGGGATCAAACCCAGGCCGACTGGATAAGAGGCAACCACGCTTACCCCTACACCACGGGTCCCATATAAACATCAACGATAAAAAGTGACCCCTAAACATTAACCAATTATTTATTATTGCCTAAAGAATCGAGCCAGGGGGTATCACTTCAGGTTTTCCAAAATTTTCAATTTTTCTTGTCACCCTAGTGCACAGCAATCAAAGAAGTTGCTGTCTTCTTATTCCAAAATTGTCAAACTTACGGACCCAATCCAGAAATAAATTGATTGTAAAAAAATACAAATTTTGTTGTACACTCAAACCCCGTTGGTTTGACACCAACTGTTGTCAAACGAACGGGGTCACTTTTTAGTTTGGCACCCCTTTTACACGGAGTTCACACATACTACCAAACGTTTGTTTTGATAGTATGTGTGAGTGCCGTGTAAAAAGTGACAGTTCGTCACTTTTTAGTTTGACTTTGACCATGGGATTGAAACTCGTCTGAAAAACCTGTATCATTTTCTCAATCAAAACGGTGGCGCCGCGTGGTGGTAGCTGCCCTGTTTATTACACTGTGAAATTATCCATGGCTAATCCAAGGAACCAAAAGGTGACAACAGAAATGTCCGCCCAAAAGGGGTGCTGCAAAAAAACTTTTTATTTAAAAAAAAAATTCCTAACAAATCAGCAACGAATTACAAGTTTGGTAGTCGAACTACACTTAAAAGTTGTTTTTTTATTTGTTTTTGCAAAACCGCATATTTTTTAACAAAAGTGCCAAAAATATTCGTAACTACCTTTTGCCTCTTGGTGGCGCTTTGTGTTAGTATGTGTGTGGTCGATATTTGCGGACGTGCACGCAGAACACAGAACAGTGAGAACTAGCGAAAATGCCTCACTTTCTTCTGATACAAGTCGCCATATTGAAATTGCTTGAAGATTCATCTCAGTGCTTTGACCAACCAACGGGGTACAAACTAAAAATGTGTCAAACGAAAAAGTGACCAACCACCGGGGGTTGAGTGTATATTAGGGTGGGTCATTTTTTTTCGAAAGTGCTGGGATCCAACTGAAATAAAGACCATCTTATAGAGGGTACCCATAGGGACTCTCACACCAAGTTTGAGCCCATTTGGCTGAAAACTGGCTTGTCGCTCGGGGGTTAAAGTTTACATGGAAATTACTATGGGAAATGCGTGATTTTGCTTCAAACGCTCCTACAAGCTAAGCGACAAACTTTAGCCCACACTTACACTAGGTAGCCGTGTCGGGGGTGGTCCAAGGAACATTTTTCTCTAAGGGTTCATGGTCATCCGTTCAACCCTGAGCTTGCGCAACGCGGAATTATCCGGCGGCGCCGGAATTCTTCAAAATCTCAGTTTTAATTGTCAACGCATGCTTCGTAACTATGAATGTAGCATATTGTGAAACGGAAAACACGACGCCAAACGTCAACACATTAAAATGAAAGCTGGAAAGAACGGTTCGTCGTCGAATCGGCTGGCCAGCAAATTATTGTAGAGCAGTTTCCCATAGCATGGGAAGGAACTTGAGTCCACATTAACGCACAAAGGTATGAAAATAATTCCTGCAGTTGAACCGGACTTAAAAATATACTCGGTTTCAGGACGTGGTGTGAGATGTTAGTCCGGTGGAGTTCCTGTACGCGAAAACCCGATCACTTCGGCCTCCCGTAGAAAAGGAAAACATCTCGATTGCGGTACGCCGAAAATGACGGAAAAGGTTTTCAAGAGCGGCAAGAAATCAAGCGAAATCGACAATAGTTCGAAATTATGTTGCAGAGGAATCCACAGATCATGATGGGAGTTTGTCGACGCTGAAGAAAAGCCACCTCTCTAATAAAAATGTGTCCATCAAATTTAGTTAAAAGTTTCTATTAACATGTATATATTGAATAAAATCCGTGGTTAAAGTATTTGGTAGTAGGTCACAAAAGAGGCTAACTGTCCGTGCTGCCGGCAGAAACTCTCCGCCCCCGGGGTGACGAGTCAGCCTTGTGTAAAAAATGGAGCACAGTAAGTGCCTTATCCTTGTTTAGGTACGAATTATTCTGTCCATAGTAAAAACGAAAATAGTTTTTTCTCTTAATCATAATTGCAGATGTTGTAGTACTCAGTACGATTTTTTAGCACTTTTTATTTTTATTTAGATCATTTGTCACGACTCCCAATATCAATCACAAAATCTTATTCAGGGTCGCAATTTTGGTCACCTTCTTCCAGGCCATGCCGTCAGAATTGGTTCTATGATCGTAATCATCTTCACAAGCACCAAAGTTCAGTACGAAATAAGTTGCACTAAAAAGATTCGAAGTCAATTAAGAAACTGTTTTCTCAGAGCGGAAGTCCGTGCACGCAATGATGCGGCCTGTTCTCGGTCAACGCCGTGGCCAATTGCCAATGGCCAAGCTCCAGCGGGAACGGAAGTTTCTTTTATTTTGTTAATTCACGGTACTTTCGAATTTCACGATGAAGAACACTTTTTTAGCACAGGTTTGTTGTGATGTTTCCAGCTTGTGTTGACGTTTGGCGTCGTGTTTTCCGTTTCACAATATGCTACATTCATAGTGACGAAGCATGCGTTGACAATTAAAACTGAGATTTTGAAGAATTCCGGCGCCGCCGGATAATTCCGCGTTGCGCAAGCTCAGGGTTGAACGGATGACCATGAACCCTTAGAGAAAAATGTTCCTTGGACCACCCCCGACACGGCTACCTAGTGTAAGTGTGGGCTAAAGTTTGTCACTTAGCTTGTAGGAGCGTTTGAAGCAAAAACACGCATTTCCCATAGTAATTTCCATGTAAACTTTAACCCCCGAGCGACAAGCCAGTTTTCAGCCAAATGGGCTCAAACTTGGTGTGCGAGTCCCTATGGGTACCCTCTATAAGATGGTCTTTATTTCAGCCGGATCCCTGCACTCTCGAAAAAAATGACCTACTCTAGTGTATATGTTTATGGAAATGTTGTGGAAGTGTTGTATATGTTTAGTAGAAATAGTAGTCACACGTCGAAAAATGACCTGTCACATTTTGTAGATGAGCAATGCGTGTAAACAAAGTGAAATAAATATGTCAAGTGGTGCTGACAAGGAAATTCACAAAAAATCATCAACAGATTGATTTTCTTGGAGAAGTTCGGGAGCGATTTTCTTTTGCGTGATTTGCCTCCTCTTTTTCTTTCGCGGGTGAAGAAAGTTCGCAAGCGAAAATGATTTTTTTTGTGATTATTCCATCCCTGAACAGTCTATTAGATCGATTAGTTTTAGTTTTAATGATATCTAAGTATCGACGGTTTTTTTTTTGCGAAAAAAAAAACTTTTTGCAGCAGTGCACATTGGAATTTCAACAAAAATTCAAAATTTTATGAGGCTAACAAAATCATGGAAAAAATAGTTTTTTGCTTTCTATATCTATAAAATAACTGTGAATTTATGTTTTTTTTTTATTACCATTTACTTTCAGGTTAGTTTTCGTCAGTTAGTCAGACAGTTTGCGATATTTCGCAGCAAAGGATAATCTGATTGATCTTGTGTGTTCGGCAAAGTTGTATGTTATGTTTTTTTATTTCCCGTTTTATCACTTAAAGTTGAGTTTCCAAAATATTTATTTTGCAGTTTTGAATGTTAAAAAATATTTAAAGGGAATTAAACACATTTTCCCATTGTCCCTGTCCATTAAAAAAAACAGGAGCTGAGAAAATTTAAGTTTGCTGTTTTGAAACTATATTAATAAAACAAGTTGTTATTTTAACACAACCTCTTACAAAAATCATTTCGAAAAAAAATGAGTTTATCTCAGAAGGCTTTGGTTTGATTACACCGATGAACAAAATTTTTGCGCACATAAATTTTGGAGGGAAGCATGAACTTTGGGGTCCCAATTCTCCATAGGGACCATCCATAAACCACGTGGACACTTTTTTGAAATCTCAGACCCACCCCCCTGCCCCCCTCGTAGACAGTTTCCATACAAAACAAATCGTTTTTGTATGGAGTGTGGACAATCGCTGAACTGTCACCCGAATTTACGATGTAGATGTTGCATTTAGAAATATGATCATCAGATAATTCATTTTGCTAGCAAGAAAAACTCTATCCAACCTCTCGGTGGATTAAATCGGGATTTTTGTTAGTTAAAAGAACCACATTGTTTCACAAACCGCTTGAAACCAATTAGCTCGGACCACGAGAATTCCCCACCATCCACCGAAGCGCGGCCATCATTCCAGAGCGATTTTCAATTCACGTGTATAATCCTAGTGCCGAACGTGCCGATTCTCGCTAATAGACCACAGCCCTGTTGCCTCAAGCATTGGACGCGTCCTGTGCTAAAATCGTCCCGGTCCTTAACCCACGGGCAGTCGCGTACGTGTACTTTGTACACACTTTGTAACGGCACTTGTAAGAAATGCCAAAACACGCGACTTCCCGAAGGTTAAATCCCCACCGATGATAGACACACGCGCGGCCAATCGCTTTCTCACGTTTCCCAGGTTCAGCCGCGTTCTGAATAATTTAATCGAGAGCTCCGGCTCTTCACAGCTTCTCATCTCATCATCATCATCGGGATCCCCCGAACCAGTCGGCGTGCGAAGGTCCTTGGCGCAAAGTAGGTGAAACCGAAGGCGTGCTCCAAGGGCTATGAAAATGAGACATAAATAACGAAACTTGTTGATATCAATTTGCTACTTTGAGAACCTTTCCCTCTCCCTGGCAGGTCCTTTGCCAGATACTTTGTGTCGATTGGTCTCCCTAGAACTGGGTGAGTCCTTTGCCGGGTATTGCTCTAATGGCCGTTCGATCACGATGGCCGGGATATCAATAACAAAGTTTCATAAAATTATGTTTAGATTTTATGATGAGTGCACGCGAGAGCACTTGAATGTTAATAAACTCTCGAGTGGACCGGTCCGCCGAATCCGACCGTCTGACACTTTAGGTTTAGGAGTAGTGAGGTGGGACAAGACTGCTGAAAAGTTGTTGTTGAAAATAATTTTAAGTTAAAATTATCAAAAACATTTGTTACAAATCAACCTTCAGGTATTTACCATTATTCGACAGTCCTTATTGAATTATTTTCTTAATATTGAATAATTCCTAGAATTAAACTTCGTCTCATATTGAGGATGCCAACCTCCAAAAAAAACCCGCGTGCCAAGCCAGCACTCCACAGAACGATGGCCAATGATGACGTTTCGTCAATTTCGTGTGTCCAATAAATCCTGGGGGCCACCGGCAGGTCTTCGATGGTGCTTAACTTGACGATGAGAAGGTGGAACCGATCCCGCACAAAGTACGAAGGTATGACCGGGGTACGGTTCGGGGCAACTCTGTTAGTCGCGCAAAGTGGAGCTTTTATTGGGCGCAAAATGGGAGAAACGAAATTGCATGACGACGACGACAACGACGGTGATGCATTTGTTCGAGGGGAGTGACCATAAATGACGAAATTTTCAACAGAATTCGGAAGAAATGATAAACTTTATTGACAGAGCTACAATTGAGGTTTGCTTCGAAAATTCTACCTTAAAGTTAACTTTAGGAACAGCATCTAATTCCAGCGTGCCTCTAATGCCATATCAGCACTTTGACATTCAATTACAGCTCATTAAAAGCGTTTTCAACTGAAATCTAGTGATAATTTGCTTAATAAGAAGTGAGCAAGCAAGTTTCTATCAAAAGTTTTACAAAACCTGCCAAACATACAAAAATTTCCCCTAGTCAAAAAGTTTATAAACATTTTTTTTAATGATATTTTGACTGCGTAACATATTAAGCATGAGCATGAGCATGAGCATGAGAGATCACCCATGGTTGCCCCTCCGTTGCTGAACAGAACCGTAATATCCTTTCAGCACTACTGATTATAGGCTTCGACGATCTAGTGGTGTTTCCCTTATCAACAGCATGTATGAATGCGCTGAAAATATAAAACACCATGACTGCTAAAGCTAAATCAGTTGCGAATAGGTAACAGTCATTGGCCACCAACGGCGCCCGCCATGTCAGTTTGTAGACCTCGATTTTAAGGGACGGGAATGTTAGTTAGCGCACGTTGCTACTAGGGCAGCTGATTTACTCTGTGCTTACACCCCACGAGCGCCAGGAACCTGAAAATTTGTTAGTAGGGAAGGGTATTTGGTCAGGATTCATCATAGAAGATGACGATGCGACCCAAAATCATAGTGTTTGTTGAAAGGTATTATACATTATTCTCAAGGCAAGCAATCGGATGCTGCGGATGAGAAATTTCCCGTTTATCGGTTGTTAAATTTTAAATGAAATGGTTTAGTCTTAGACAGCCGGCTGTGGAAAGATAGAACCAAAATCATTTGTAATTGAAGAATGAAGGATTAAACAATGTAACTTTTAACTTGAGATGATTTTACGAGTTTTAAATGATTGATGTTTAGTGAGGTACTGATTAACGGTGCGAACGACCAGTTTCGATGTGTATCGAGCTGAAATGGTATGATAAGGTTATGTTGTTGTTGCGCACCGACGACGAACGCGAAAAATCTTACGACCCTACGAAAAGGCATCGCAAATCTGACTGGCTCAACTGTCATCGGGACAGCCTCTATTTTGACTGCGTGACATATTAATACAAAAAGTGGGAATTACCAAACAAAACCACATTTTATCATGCTTAGTAGTTCAGGTGTTATAATATTGAAGTATGACGTGTTTCTTCACTTTACATTAATTTGATGAGAGGTAGGCGTTTTTTCAGTTTTGATTTTGAACAATTTACTATATTTTCTCGCACAGCAAATGTGAAATTAGCTACAATCCAGTCAAAATATCACTTTTTATCTATTTCAAATAATATTAATACTTGTTATTTAAACATATTTCAGCAACTTGAATAAAAAAGATATCAACAATTCAATAAAAGGTAATCAATTTAAAATCTACAAAAATGAATAGGCTTTTGCAAACATTTTTTTTTTTTCAAAATAACACTTTCAGCTGTGCTTAAAAATCCTTATGACAAAAAAATTTTCTAAACATTATAGTTTAGGCCATTGCAATAATTTTTAAATTTATTTTTCTAAAAATGTCACTCAACTTTTACAGTTAAGTAACGCATAAGGGCAGAAGTTTTAAAAATATTTTTTTATTTTGAGTACGCCATCACATCAGACGTACATAAAAGTCCTATGACACAAAATTTCCAAATCATCATGGCAATGCAAATCGAATATCGAGATATCAAAAATCAGTGTCTTGCGAACCTTCGAGGTGAGCGGACACTAGAGCTGCGGTATTTTTTACTACCTAAGCTCAGAGTTATTTAAAAAAAAATTCACAGTCTTTTTAAAGACTACCTGAGTTATTTTCCCAAATTCTAAACAGCCTTTCAAGACTAACCCCACCTGAAATTTTGTTGTATTTTTAAAGAGAACTTTGCTTGCAAAATGCGTCAAAACAAAGGTAAACGCAAATCTTCTGAAGATTTGGTCGTTACGTCGGTGAAGCGTTTGAACGCTAAATCGGCATACGGAAACAGAAAAAGAAAACAGCCTCATCCGAGGTCTGATTCTGATTCTGAAAGTGAGGTCAATCATCCAATTCCATTGGCAAACAGTTTCGGTGTTTTATCCGAAACTGTTGACAAGGATTCTTCTCCTCGTACTGAGCCTTCTGCCGTCGAGAAACGAGTAAAGGCTCCGCCAATTGTAGTGACTTCCGTCTCCGATTTGGCCAGCTTTCGAACGCAACTGAAGAATTGCAAGGAAACTTGCAATTTGAAGGTTTCGTTCCAGCTTGGTCGAAGAGGAGAATGTCGCTTGTTGACGGAATCTTTACAAGATCACCAAACTTTTGTTGGTTATTTGAAAAACCACAAACACAATTTCTACACGTATGAGACCAAGAATGCTCGTCCATTCAAGGCGGTCCTGAAAGGTCTCTCCAACGACTTGTCAGTGGATGAGATCAAAAACGAACTTAAGGTGTTGCTTGGCTTTGCCCCATCCCAAGTAATACCAATGAAGAAAAAATCAAACGGGAATATTTCTCGCTTTGGTTTGACTTCACAATTTTATCTGATTCATTTCAACAGAAATGAAATCAACCATTTGAAACTTTTGGACAAAGTTTAGTTTTTGTTCCATGTACGGGTAAAGTGGGAGCATTTTAAGAAACATGGCGGTAATCGCCAGAATCTGACCCAGTGCCGGCGTTGCCAGGCATTCGGTCACGGTACTGATCATTGCGCCATGGTTCCAAAATGCATGGTTTGCGGGGATTCTTCTCACGACAAGGACAATTGTCCCGTGAAAGAAGTCACCCAATTTAAATGTGCAAATTGTGGTGGAAATCACAAATCAAATTTCTGGGATTGCCCCATCAGAAAAAAGGTTTTGGATTCTCGTGCTAAGCATCAGCCGAAATCCAAACCGAAATTTTCTCAAAGTCAGGTTGTACCTGCATCTTTAAATCAAACGTTCGTGCTGTCTCACTCGAACAATGCTAGAAATACCCCTAGCGGTGCACCGCTGATAAATCAGCATAAAATATCAGTTTTTTTTAAAAGGATAATCCAACAACAATACAATGTGTTGTGTGTTTAGCGCATCATGTACACATGAACAATCTCC
Source organism: Culex quinquefasciatus (assembly GCF_015732765.1). NCBI lineage: Eukaryota > Metazoa > Arthropoda > Insecta > Diptera > Culicidae > Culex > Culex quinquefasciatus. Next base: position 170,867,414 of record NC_051862.1, on the reverse strand, counting down.
ATTATGTAAATTAAAACGAAAAAAAAACTCATCGCAGATTCACCATAGCGGAAAAACTCATTCAATTAACGACTAATTCAAATGATTATCCAATTCACCATGATAAGAGCACCAGCAAGTGATGATTTTAGCATCCGTATGCCACAATTTAGCTAACAAATAATAGCATAATCTGTGGATTATCCCCTTGTTGCCATTTTGTGACTGCGCTTGATACTGCCTCTCTCCCTCTTGCTCTGGCGATCCTGCCGTTGACATCCACCACCAACATAACCTCGGGCAACCTCTTCGCGGCGAGGAGTGTTTTATTTGGGCGCGCAGTTATTGCTGCTCGAAAGTATCCATCCCCAAAAGCCATGGCAAAAAGCCATTAGAAAGCATATTTTTTTCTGGTTTACCGAACAGAAGCCGTCCATCCCTCATCAAGGCCCTTGCCCGCTGTCCCTTTCGTCTGGTTGGTAAGAACCCTCAAACCACCACCATAACCACACCCGGATGAAGAAATAAGTAAGTCGTAAAAATTCGCGCCCCAAGATTAACGCAAAATGAGAGCGGGACAATAATCGTAAAAAAAAAATCGAATCTATCACTTTTGCTGAACAAGGGAGAGGGGAGGGATGAACTCCGCACCCGCGCACGTAATAAGGCTTTTGGCGATGTTGCTTCATAGGGTGAATAATATGAAACGATTCACTTTAAAGTGTGTTTTTCAAAAATATCGAAAAATGCTTCAAAATTCTTTGCATTGTGGATTCAATTTTCTTAATGAAAGATTTTATGTGCAAAATCAATTTTTTTTCACTTTTCCACTTTTTACACTTTTTCACTTTTTCACTTTTTTACTTTTTCATATTTTCTCTTTTTCACTTTTTCACTATTTCACTTTTTCACTTTTTCATTTTTTCACTTTTTCACTTTTGCACTTTTGCACTTTTTTAATCCTTCACTTTTTTACTTTAACTGGTCCATATAGTGTTCACAAGAAACAAAATCAAGGATTGACATCTTTTTCATTAATTGAATTAAACTTTGAAAACAATTTTTTCTCCAATCAAAAAATAAAACAGACAAATTAAACTGCACCAACATAGGTCAACCAACCTATCCAAAATTTCTACAAAGTGAAGCTGTCCCATAAAATCTCGGCTGTTACCTGGAATTTAAAACAATTTCGATGTTCCTCCCCAGAGTTCACGACTTCCTTCCGCGCTGCCCTGTTACCTACACAGAAAAAAAAATCATGGTAATATTACATCTGGGAAGGGGTACATCTTTTATGTCAGAAAAAAGGTGTAATTTTACCTCTGGAAATGTGTAATTTTACCACTTTTCTGTTGTAATGTCACTTTTTCAGTCTAAATTGAGGTAAAATTACATCATAAAAGAGGTAATATTCAACCTTCCAAAATTAAAGCTTCCAAATTTACATTATTTTTTTCTGTGTACTCGGTGAGGCTTCCCCGGTAAGGCAAAACAATTCAAAATACATTATCCAGGGTAATTGGCCTATAGCTGATTGATTGAATTTTATCAATTTTTCGGAGGGTTGCTTCACCCTCCGTGGTTGGGAGTGGTTCCCAGTTCACCGGTGGTGGCACAACCCTGTAATATGATTGAGATTGGACAAATTCAATTTTCCTTGGTTAAATGGCAGATTGTGGAGCAGATGATAGATACAAAAAAAGTCGGTGCTTTTTGTAGGGAAAGCTGATCATCTGATTTTTTTTCACTAAACGCAAAAAAAATCCGGTGAAATCTGGTACAAACTATTGTCACAATATTTCATTAGCATAATGCGCAATCCTCGCTCTAAGAATAATAGCAGTTGGAAACTAGATTCCAAAACTAATCGCGTCGCAAACACAAATTCACTATCGAATGCGTTTTAGAGTGCCTCGCACGAACGAATCAATTATGTCCACTAATTGCATCAAGCGTAGCCAAATGGTAGCAAAACATTAGATTTATTGGTGCTGCAGTTTCTAGCTTTTCCATTAAAAGTGGGATGTGAATTTGAATTAATAAGGTTTAACAGAAAAAAAGTTGTTTCCGAAATAAAAAAAGCATTCAATATAACCCCCTTGTGAAATGTTTGTCTTGATTTCAACAAATTGAAAATAATGTTCTCGAAAAGAACTGAAAATTTCACGAAAGTTTTATTTTTTAACATTGAAAATCGGACCATAAGTTCCTGAGTCATCGGCATTAGAAAATGAACGGTTGTTAGGTTAGACTCAGAAAACTTAAATTTTCCTGTTTCTTTTTCTTTTAGCCTTTGTCCAATTTCGAAATCGAAAAACTGCAAATATTTCACTAAAATCAAACGAGTATATATTAAATATTTTTATTGCTCACAATTCACCCAATCAATCACACTTTTTCAAACGTACCTACCACTATTTAATTTGTTTTTTTATTATTATTATTTTCACCGGATTTATTTGTGATGTAATTTTAGATCACGCACGATGCAAATAAAAACAAGTGGAAATTTTATCGTTTTACGTCAAAACACACCCAACTTTACATCGAAAATAAGATTACATGAAATAATCTTAGGTTTACTCCACGATTACATCAAATGTAACATTTCAAATTGTTTAGTGTGTTGAAAACGAGGCACTTTATTAGAAAAACTGTAAACTGCCCATGATCGCATAAATGTCCCATATGCATTTTCGTCACTTTTGAGTTATTGATGCAGTTTGGTTTAAAATCGTGTGCTCTTCCAAAAGAGCCTATAACATCCAGTAGGGTAGGGTAGTCATCAATGAGACACTTTTGGTTTTCAACTTTCAACGATTTTTCTATTTTTTTCATTAACATGTTTTAATGAGATTTTTGTCGCATTATCTTTCTTTTAATGTGTTCTAACATTGACCAAAATATGAGATCGATCCGACATCTACTGCCAGAGTTATTCAACTGTCTCATTGTAGACGCACTTGGCAGGAACAATGAGACAGCTGGGGAACAATGAGACACTCTACGAAAATCAAGATTTTTCTAGTAAAACATCATGTTTTTGTATTGTTCCATTGCAGGTAACTTGCCTTGAACATTTTAGAGTAATTTTGCCAACATGAAACTTTTATTAACAAAAGTTACACTAAAAAGTATTTAAATTTTGTAAAATCCATATATTAATACCAAATAACTTTGTATTTTTAGTTAAATGAAGTTTAAACTCTATAAATATGCCAAAAAACACTTTTAATTCATGTTTTGAAAGATTTCCATCGATTTTGAAAAGTTTAATGAAGAAAAATCAAAGTGTCTCATTGTTACCCATGGGCTGAAATGAGTGGGGAACAATGAGACAGCCCTGGATTCTGGGTATATTCTTAATTTTGGCCAAACCTAATGAAAGGACATTGTAGCCCAACTCAATCCCTATGGAATGTCGAAAGAAATTTGAAGAAATGTTAGTTTTGGTGTAAATGGCAGCCTACGAGCGAAAAAGTATTTTTTGTCCATAATTTACTTTTACACCCCAGAATCAAACATTTATGAATAACTTTTCAAGGGGGCGTCCATAACCAAAGCCACTAATATGGCAGACGTGTATCCAGTAGACACACCTTTCCCCCAAATATGAGCCTTATTGGTTGAAACTACGACTTGCGAGAGCCATTTTATCATTGTTCCCCGTGTCTCATTGATGACTACTCTACCCTACTTTGTTCTAGAAATCAGGAGGAAATCCAGTTTTTTCGTGAAAACTTAACACGTAGCCTTATGTGTGGGACAAACTTGTTTAGCGTTTTTCTCAGCTTGCTGTTTTTGCATATGGGACATTTATGTGAACATGGGCAGTAAAGTACTTTTCGATTGCAAATTCAAATTTACTTAAAAATAAGATCAAAAAAATTATGTACAGAATTTAATATCTTTTTTTTTTTCAAAAAACCATAACTCGGCGGCAAATTTTTTGAAAATACTTCTTGACTTACGGGTCCCCTAAAACTTATAAAAAAATCTCGAAAATAAAAAAAAAACAATTTTGAGAAATTGAGTTTTTCTGAAAAACAATTTATAAATGCGACTTTCCTCGGAGACCCCAAATCAATCCAAAGCAAATGTAGGGGAAGGTGGGGCAAGACGACCATATGGGGCAAGAGGAACAATCGCTCGTACGGCGGTAATTTTTACAATTTTGATTATTTCCAGTATGAGGAATTGTTGCTAGCAATTCAATTGGCTGATTCTACTACCACATAACCGCCAAAACGACGTAAACGCCAAGGGGCATAAGATTTAATGAAGTTTCTTTCAAAACCTTTGTTTTCTTATGAGCAATTCTCTACGAAATCGGTCTTTTTTCTTCAATTTTAATTTTTGTATTTTTTAATCCGACTGAAACTTTTTTGGTGCCTTCGGTATGCCCAAAGAAGCCATTTTGCATCATTAGTTTGTCCATATAATTTTCACTAAAACTTGATTTACAAAAAAACACTATTTTTAATTTTTTTTTATTTTTTGATATGTTTTAGAGGACATAAAATGCCAACTTTTCAGAAATTTCCAGGTTGTGCAAAAAATCATTGACCGAGTTATGAATTTTTTAATCAATACTGATTTTTTCAAAAAATCGAAATTTTGGTCGTAAAAATTTTTCAACTTCATTTTTTGATGTAAAATTGAATTTGCAATCAAAAAGTACTTTAGTGAAATTTTGATAAAGTGCACCGTTTTCAAGTTATAGCCATATTTAAGTGACTTTTTTGAAAATAGTCGCAGTTTTTCATTTTTTTAAATTAGTGCACATGTTTGCTCAGTTTTGAAAAAAATATTTTTGAAAAGCTGAGAAAATTCTCTATATTTTGCTTATTCGGACTTTGTTGATACGACCTTTAGTTGCTGAGATATTGCAATGCAAAGGTTTAAAAACAGGAAAATTGATGTTTTCTAAGTTTCACCCAAACAACCCACCATTTTCTATCGTCAATATCTTAGCAACTAATGGTCCGATTTTCAATGTTAATATATGAAACAATTGTGAAATTTTCCGATCTTTTCGAAAAAAATATTTGCAAAATTTTCAAATCAAGACTAACATTTTAAAAGGGCGTAATATTGAATGTTTGGCCTTTTTGAAATGTTAGTATTGATTTGAAAATTCCGAAAATATTGTTTTCGAAAAGATCGGAAAATTTCACAATTGTTTCATATATTAACATTGAAAATCGGACCATTAGTTGCTAAGATATTGACGATAGAAAATGGTGGGTTGTTTGGGTGAAACTTAGAAAACATCAATTTTCCTGTTTTTAAACCTTTGCATTGCAATATCTCAGCAACTAAAGGTCGTATCAACAAAGTCCGAAGAAGCAAAATATAGAGAATTTTCTCAGCTTTTCAAAATTATTTTTTTCAATACTGAGCAAACATGTGCACTAATTTAAAAAAAAGAAAAACTGCGACTATTTTCAAAAAAGTCACTTAAATATGGCTATAACTTGAAAACGGTGCACTTTATCAAAATTTCACTAAAGTACTTTTTGATTGCAAATTTGATTTTACATCGAAAAATGAAGTTGAAAAATTTTTACGACCAAAATTTCGATTTTTTGAAAAAATCAGTATTGATTAAAAAATTCATAACTCGGTCAATGATTTTTTGCACAACCTGGAAATTTCTGAAAAGTTGGCATTTTATGTCTTCTAAAACATATTAAAAAATAAAAAAAATTAAAAATAGTGTTTTTTTGTAAATTAAGTTTTAGTAACAAAAAGTTAAATAAAAAAATCACCAAATTTTTTTTACCGTGTATTATTTTTTTCCAGTGTAGTCCGTATCCATACCTACAACTTTGCCGAAGACACCAAATCGATCAAAAAATTCCTTCAAAAGATACAGATTTTTGAATTTTCATACATCATTTTTGTATGGACAGCTGCCAAATTTGTATGGAAAATTATATGGACAAACTAATGATGCAAAATGGCTTCTTTGGGCATACCGAAGGCACCAAAAAAGTTTCAGTCGGATTAAAAAATGCAAAAAAAATCGAATGACCGAAATCCTAGAGAACTGCTCTTATAATATTTGGAAAGTACAAAATAAGGCTTAGGGTTCGTTTTAAGGCTCATTTTATCAAAATGCTGTTTTTCCTAGATCAGTAGTCTGCCCATGTTCGCATAAATGTCCCATATGCAAAAACAGCAAGCTGAGAAAAACGCTAAACAAGTTTGTCCCACACATAAGGCTCCGTGTTAAGTTTTCACGAAAAAACTGGATTTCCTCCTGATTTCTAGAACAAAGTACTGGATGTTATAACGTCATGATTCGAAATCCGGACACTTAGTAGCATAACATTTTTGTTATAGCCGGCAAAAAATCATGTAATAAGTTGGAAATGTAGAAATATCATCAGGATGTAGTATAAACAGTCAGTTTCAAGAAAATGCATGCAAAATATGTCTTTTCAAACAATTTTTCATCAGAATTTCAAAATTAAGATGACTTGTTGTGCTTCGAATCCCGGACACTGATAAAAGCTGATTCGAAATCCGGACACTTTTGCTTCGAATTCCGGACACTCGATTTTACTTATGAATCGCACAAATTTGGACTGAAATGTTAGTGAATGGCATTCTTTAAGTCTCAAATAAGCTGTTAACATCAAAACAATCGATAGTTTATATAAAAATTTGCTAGAATTTAAGGAAATCGTAACCATAAATTTCTGCTTTGCCTTCCCGGTGCTTCGAACGCCTATGAAATATTTCAAGTGAAATGTTTCGCATTTTTTGTAAACTTATAATTTTATTGTATTTAATTGCTTTGGCATTAACTACAGCGTTCAAACAAACTTTAAATGAAAGTTGATGTTGGAGTTCATCAAATAACACAGTTTTGGCATTCATAATGCGAACTTATATTCAAATAATTGATAAAACAAAATGAAGTGTCCGGGTTTCGAAGCGTCCGGGAATTCGAATCATGACGTTAGGCTCATTTGAAAGAGCACACGATTTTGAACCAAACTGCATCAATAACTCAAAAGTGATGGAAATGCATATGGGACATTTATGCGATCATGGGCAGTAGTGTCCATACCAATAACTTGCACCTATTATAAAGTATGATTTAACTTTTAGTTATTTTTGTTGAGAGCTTTTAAAAAATCTTGTTCAGGTGGGGCAAGTGTACCATATGGATTTTTAGTATGGAAAAAAATACGAATTGATGCAACAACATATTTTATTGGGAAAAAATACATAAAAGTACTTAAAAACTGATAAACAAGGCTGATTGTTAAAAAAAAATTGTCTATGGAAAATATATTATGAAAATTTCCTTTTTTTCATCTTAGTAATATTTTTTTTCGTAAAACGATCAAATTTTTAGTAAAATATTGTTATTTAATCTAAAAATGAAAGAAACTTTTCAAATACATTCTAATCTGATGTATCTAAGTGATAAAAGTTCAATTGTGAGCAAATTAACATGTTGTTTCAGGTATTGCTCCTCTTGCCCCAACGGGTTGTTCGTCTTGCCCCACTAGTTGAGTAGAACGTACGGAAAATCCAAAATTATGAAAACAATTTTTTACATGCAAAAACAGGTTTTTTTTTAAACTAGTTCTATCAAAGTCTTAGCCAAGACCTGGAATAAGATGATTATAACAAAATCCGACAGATTTTTTAACGTTTTTGATGGTTTATAACGAGCATTTCCTTAGCTTGTTACACTTGCCCCACTTCCCCCAAACAATTTTGATCACAAAATTCATTGGGGCCTTGAATGTTTGAATCAATGATACAAAATGATTGATTTAGTAAGTAAATCATTGATGTACGAATATTCGTTAAAACAAAATTTTCAAAATAAGATTTTCATTGCAAAAAACATTTCAATAACTCAATTGAGAAATCAAATTTGTCTAATTTTAAAAGCTATTTCACTTGATTTCTGATAACTACAATTATTTTCCACCAAAGTCTAGACCAAAGTTCATATTGACTTGTCTATTGAACAAAAATTTCAAAATATCAGTTTGCCACATTGCAGCAAAATGAAAAAAAACCAACTGCTCGACTGCGGGACTTCCACAGCAGCGCACTCTGCACGTGAGATCGGGAAGCTCTCTACTGGAAACTTGCATACAAGCATTCAACTGCTCGTGTTCATACCCAAAAGGTCGACATAGCGCCACACTCTTTAAATGTCTCTGATATTCTTTTCACGTCGACATGTGTTCAACATCGACTGTCTGTGCAGGATTTTTTTTAACTATTCTGTGTTGTGATGCTGCTTAGCTCGTAGGTAATTTATTATTGATTTTTATTAACAGCTTTATCTTATAATATTAAACTCTGCTCAATTTATCCGTAGTTTCACCCCAAATCTACCGCTGCCGAGTGGCAAATTCTTCCAGCCAGACGTTTCGACATCCTTTCTAATGGTCCAAAATTCAACAGTTTGGCGAAGCAAGAAACTAGCAGGACCAGCAGGTGCACCAGCAGTTACATTCTGGGGCTGATACAGTGTGTCTTGACTACAGTGCCTTGATGACAGTATCCAACCACCGACAAAACAACGCCGATCTAACCCTCTGTCCTCAGTTCTTCTTCGGCTGTTTCTGCTAAAAAATATTACAGATCGGTTTTTGGGTTGGATTGAATTTTACTAAATTCTTTAGAATTATCTACAACTTTGTTGAAGACACCATCTCGATAAGCAAGATCCTATCCTTGATACAATCTTGTTTTTTTGCTCCAAACATTTTGTCAAATTATGAAAAACAAATGGTTATAAAATAATATTTGAATGAGAAGATTAAACATATCTCAGTGTCAAAAAAATAATTTAAATTAAAGTTTGTTAAATTATATTAAAAACACTTCAATTCTTTTACTTGCAAGCATATGTACAGTTTTGAGTTTAAAATCTATAGTTTTGATTAATCTAAACCAATCACTATTAAAATTCAAGGACAAATCTTCAAATGAAGTAACCGATCTGAAATGATCCATTAAAAAAAATGAAATGAAATAGCAAAAAAAATGTGTCAATTTGGAAGGTTGAATATTCTCTCTTTTATGATGCAATTTTACCTCAATTTAGATTGAAAAAGTGACATTACAACAGAAAAGTGGTAAAATTACAAATTTTCACAGGTAAACTTACACATTTTTTTCTGACACAAAACATGTACCCCTTCCCAGAAGACTACCATGATTTTTTTACTGTGTATGGATTAGTTATAGTATTAAAATTTGGTTAAAAAAAAGATTTTTGAAATGCATTTTTGATCTGTTCAGTTGTTTTGCAATCATTGGCTTTCAAAATATCTAAATTTTCTACGAATTAAGTTTTCCACGATAATTTTTTTTGTGGTATTGTACATCGGATTTTTCAAAAAAATCTTAATATTTTTTAAGAGCTTGCAAAATATGATCATAAACGCAGGAAACGTTTCTAGTTGCTTTTAGTTGAGAACACTTTTACTTTCATTAAAATTCAAGAATTTCGCCCCCTGACTTTTGGGCCTATTTTGAAAAACATTAAAAAATATGAGCCACGGTCTATGTTCTTCTATAGAAGACTTCTATAGACTGAAAAATTGACATTACACCAGAAAAGTGGTAAAATTACACATTTGCAGAGGAAAAATTACTCTTTTTATCTGACATAATAGTATACCCCTTCCCAGATGTAATATTACCATGATTTTTTTACTGTGTATCACAAATTGAAAAACAAACCTTGTACTCCTTGAAGTAAATGAATTGGTTGAAATTTAAGTTTTAGTCAGCCATTTTTTGCGTTAAGGGACAACGATAGGTGCAAATTCAAGAAAAAACTACTCTGCCATTGAATGGCTTGCAGGCCTTATTCGGTCTATATGCTTGGCGATTGATATAAGGAAATGCATTTAAATCATTTTGCAATTATTTATTCTTAATATAAAGTAAATATGCCATTCTTAAAACCACATAAAAATTTAAAAAAGAAAATTGAGGGTAACTTCGATGAGAAAAGGTAATTTTAGAATTTCGAAAGAATTGCCCTAAATTGAAAACAACACAAAATTTCGAAGGTTATTTTGTAACTTTTTTCCTTAGAAGATTTACTCGATTCTTCAAGCATCCATAAACACTGTTCCCAACTTTGAATTAATCAGCTGTTGAAAGGTAGTCCACATCTCAGCTTAGGATAGTAACTTCACACAAGTAATGCTTAAAAACCAAAAAAAAAAAAATGAAATGAAAACAACACGTGAGGCTCATTATTAGGGACGAAATGAAAATGGAACAAATTCAGTATCAGGATCATATTCACTTGAATATATTGACTCATCAAGGACATGCGCAAAAAATGAAGTTTGTCGTATAGAACGAAATGAAGGATGAGGCAAAGGCAGTACCATTCAGCTATGTCGACTCTAGTTCACCAAGACAACGTGTTTGAATTAATTCATTGCAATTTATTTGTAAGAGGCAGCGACATATAAGTGAATTCATGAATGCAAAAGGGTATCATTGAAAATAGATGAATCAAGTGGATGATAGTAAAATCATTTGGTGGGTTAAAATCATGTCATTTCTGAATACAGTCATGCCTCGGTTTAGCACCGCATATGGGGGGTGCAAAACCGAGGCGTGCATAACCGAGGCACAGAGCTTATGGGATTTTGGCTATATGGGAGACATTGGCTTTAATCGTACGAAAAATCATGCAAAAATCAAAAAAATTATAGTGTTTTGGAATCGGGATGATGACAGCTATCCATTAAAATTATTATTTCATGAAAATTTTAACAAAAACACGTATTTTCCTGTATTTCGAAAATGCATTTTTTTTTCTCTAAAGAAACCAAAAATATATTGTTATTGCAATATGGGTATCAAATGATCAGGTTATTTCATACATTTTGGATGTAATAACAACATTTTTAGAAAATACTCCAAATTTTCACAAAACTACGCGAGAAGTTTTTAAAAAATACGTAGTTTTGTGAAAATTTTGAGTATTTTCAAAAAATATTGTTATTAAATTCGAAATGTATGAAAAAATCCCAATCGTTTGATACCCATATTGTAAAAACTGAAATTTTGAGTATTTTTTTTTCGAAATTACGTAATCTTGTGAAAATTTTGAGTGTTTTCAAAAAAAAAAATTACATTCGAAATGTATGAAAAAAAATCCCATCATTTGATACCCATATTGCAATAACAATAATTTTGAGTATTTTTTCGAGAAACATTGTATTTTCAAAATACAGGAAAAATACGTATTTTTGTGAAAATTTTCATGAAATTATAATTTCAATGGATAGCTGACATCATCCTGATTCCAAAACACTATAATATTTTGATGTTTGCATTATTTTTTATACGATTACAGCCAATGTCTCCCATATTGCCAAAATCCCATAAGCTCTGTGATTCAGTTAAGCATTGGGCCGTGCTTAACCGAGGCAGCTGAACGGTGCAAAACCGGGGCAGTGCAAAACCGAGGCGTGCAAAACCGAGGCATGACTGTATACACGATTCACCAATATTGACACAACACATTTTGCAAATGAATTTCATAAGAATTGAGACTGACGTAAAAATCCCAATCGAAAATACAAGTCACAATTTCTATACATTTACATTTATCATTTATTCTTCAAAACAATCTTTAAACAATCGTTTAGCCATAAAGTATCACAAAATTGCAACTATCTCTATCGTACATCCTAACTTAACATTGCACTGCGGTGGTTCATCAATGTTTTTTAACATTCCACTCAAAAACTCACATATCCGTACTATCGAACCCCATCGTCAGTTTAATCTCGTCCAAACTCTTCCCCCGAGTTTCCGGCACAAATAGCCCGTTGAAAACCGCTCCAAACATACAGCATCCAGCGAAGAACCACATGCTGCCGTGCATCCCCAGCACTTCAATGGCGGCCGCAAAGTACTTGACGATCACGAAACTTACCACCCACATGAACGTAGTGCAGAGGGATCCCCCGAAGCTTCGTAGCTGAAAATTGGTTAGGATGTCGTTTAAAAATGATTTGATATTGTTTAATTATAAATCTACCTTGTCCGGTAGAATCTCCGACAGGATCACAAACGTCAGCGGAAGCATTCCGACAGACGCGATGAAGATCACAAAGGACAGGCTGGCCACTGGAAGCCAGTACAGGTGACTGACGTCAACCTTGGCTACGCTAAGATACGCGTATACTCCCATCATGGTAAGTCCAAGGCACGATCCCAGCGCAGTTACTATGTACAGGGTTTTCCTACTCCAGCGATCCATCACGAGCGTGGAAGTGTACGATCCTGCGAGTTGGATAATCCCCACGATGATCGATGATATCTTGGAATCCATTTCGGTTCCGGCATCGGCAAACACCTGTGCTGCGTACTGGATCAAGGCGAAGCAACCGGACAGTTGATTTAGGGTTACCAAAACTAATCCGATCATGAGAGCTTTCTTCACGTAGAATGGACCAAAGTCGGACCTCGTAAGTCCAGAGCTGTCACCACGGTTGGCAGCTTGAGCTATTAGCTGAGCCATATCCTTCTTCATCAGGTCCACGTGCTCGGGAGAAGCGGTGTAACCACGAAGGATCTTCAGGGCATTCTCCGCTGCTGGATAATTGTTTCGATGTACCAAATATTGAGGGGTTTCCGGGAGTCGAGTGAAACAAATCAGAAACACAATTGGCACAAAGATGAAGATGTACGATGTTGTGTGGTAGGAAAGATAAGTTCCAGCGATGAAGCAGACCAGCGTTCCCGTGTTGATGAACAGGATGAAGAATGACCCAAGGGTTCCTCGTATTCTGTAAACAAAGATAAATTGATCAAAATGGTTCAAAAACATAACTTCAAACCGAACCCACCTATCCTCAGCGATTTCCGTGACATAAAGTGGCACCAGCAGGAACACTCCGGCGGCCCCCAAACCCGCCAGAACCCGTGCCAGATACAGAATCTCAACCGACCGTCCAAAAGCGACACAGGCCCAGAATCCAACCAGTGGAAGAGCGGTCCCGCAAAGGGACACCTTCCGGCCGAATCGATCCGCTGACCAGCCGAACAGAACCGTGCCGAAGATGGCACCCACGCACAGCAGGGACGCGATCCACGTGGCTTGGATGTCCGTTACGGGGGCGTTCAGTGGTGACTCGGTGATGGAGATCAGCAGTGGCAGGTACGGGGAGAGCCAGCCGAAAGTGGTGCCCTGGGCGAGGGAGATGATGTTGACTGTGGGTGAAGCAAATATTGTCGTCGAGTCATTCTTATAAAATATTTTATAGATGGCACACCAACTAACATGAAATCAGAAAAAAATGCCTCAACCTCTCTTTGATTTTTGTAATGAACTATTTTAAATTATTAGAAAATAACAGAAATAGTCTAAATTTTCTTGAACATTGTTTACAAAATGAATGGTTGATTGCCTTAAAAATTACCACATGCTTTTTTCAGTATTTCGCAACCGCCATTTTAGCCGCCATCTTGGATTTTAAAATTATAAATCACTTAAGAGCGAGTCCACGAACAGGGCATACCCCTTTGTATGGGACGTCGTTTGGACCTTACCAATCTGCCTGAAATTTTCAGGGGTTGTTTGTACATATAAAACTAGCATCTGGCCAAAATATGAGCACTCTAGGTCAACGGGAAATGGGGCAAATCGGGACACAAAGTTTGAAGGTTCAAAAACGTCAAAAATCTTAAAAAGGCTATAACTTAGGCAAAATTCAATTTATTTTCAAAATTCAAAATGCATCCAAAAGGGCTTAAAAAAAATGCAACAAAATGCAGGGAGAAGCACCCCAATTGGTTAAATCTAAAGGGAGTTATTGGCATTTTAGTGAAAAAATAGCATAATTTTCAAACTCAAATAAAAAGTGTTCCATCCAGTTATCAACTCGGTTCGACCTGCAGTTTGTAGAGGACATCTGGGACTACCATTTGAGACAGAGAACGCTTTGGGTAAGGCAGTTTAACAAATTAAATAGACACTTTTACTTTTAGTGAATTTTTTGGTTGTAAATTTTTGCTCGGGGGACCCCTTAGATCAAATTTTCCGGTGATAATTTTATCATATTCGTGTTCCTGAGACAATTTCACAATAGAAACATGCATAAAAATGTTTATTTTGATCCATTTTAAACCTTTTGTTAACGTACATCGTAGCGGATGTGGTCCTGTGTGTCGGGGGGAGAACTTTGTGATCCGGTAAGTGAAAACGCGCGATAACTTGGGACGACTTTATTGGGGGGAACAACTGAAATTGACGGGTTACAAGATCGGTGTTATTTCTCTACTTAACTTGGCCCCTGAGGAGGGGTGACTGTCCCGGTCGACCATCTGGTCAGAAGTGTCTTGTGGTTGAGATCTGGTCTAGTTCCTAGTGGTCAAGTGCTTTGCGACCGGGAAGTCTACAAACTTTACAAAGACAAACCTATTCGTGTCCTGAAACGACTACAAACATTGAACATAAAGGTACACGAAGGGCTACTGAGATTGTGTGTGTGGTGTAACATAATCTACAGTGTTGTCTGAAAGTGTTTTCCTACTAGGTCGTCAATTTTGGTTAACTGGGCGTTAACACCTTTAAAAAATAAAAGTTAAAAAAAATCTTCGATTCACATTTATTGAAAATCAAGCTCGTTTCCAAGGATACTAGATGACACCAGAAAAAAGCAGCTTTTTAATTTTTTTTAACTTTTATTTTTTAAAGGGTTAAAATGGATCAAAATAAACATTTTTATGCATGTTTCTATTGTGAAATTGTCTCAGGAACACGAATATGATGAAATTATCAACATAAAATGGGATCTAAGGGGTCCCCCGAGCAAAAATTTACGACCAAAAAATTCACTAAAAGTAAAAGTGTCTATTTAATATGATAAACTGCATTACCCAAAGCGTTCTCAGTCTTAGATGGTAGTCCCAGATGTCCCCTTTAAGCTGCACGTCGAACCGAGTTGATATCTGGATGGAACACTTTTTTATATGAGTTTGAAAATTATCCTATTTTTTCACTAAATTGCCAATAACTCCCTTTAGATTTAACCGATTGGGATGCTCTATCCTGCATTTTGTTGCATTATTCAAGCCCTTTCAGATGCATTTTGAATTTTGAAAATAAATTGAATTTTGCCTAAGTTATAGCCTTTTTAAGATTTTTGACGTTTTTGAACCTTAAAACTTTGTGTCCCGATTTGCCCCAATTCCCGTTGACCTAGAGTGCTCATATTTTGGCCAGATGCTAGTTTTATATGAACAAACAACCCCTGAAAATTTCAGGCAGATTGGTGAGGTCGATGTGAGATGGGTATGCTTTGCTCGTGGACTCGCTTTTAAGTGTTGTCTAGGGGTCATGCTAAAGCTCGACAACAAAAATTAAGACAAAGAAAAAAACACTTTTTTCGTGATTCGATTACCCGAAGATTCGATTATCCAAAGAAGAATTTTTCTGAGGCCTTCGGATAATCGAGTCTGGACTGTATTACAAAAAAATTAATCAATTTCAAATTTCGTATCTTTTATAATTTGATTCTTTTTTCATATTTCTGATTTTATTAAGCAGCTATAAAATAACAAATAAATAAAATTATGATTGTTTAACATAAAAACACTTTGCAAATCATACATTTTCTGAAAATTAATGACTGAAAAACAGGTATACGGGTTTATAAACCATTTTCCAACAATGTTTTCATTGAAATGAAATGAAATTCTGGCTTGTAGTTTAAATTTTATTATTTTTTTTTAAGTTTAAGTTTAGGTTTAGAAAAAAACATTTTTTCATAAATTCATTGATATTTTGCAAATTCTTGTAGTTAGCATTATTAATATAGGGTAATTCTCTACCAACTCACACGAAATCGGAAAAAGTTGCCCCGACCCCTCTTCGATTTGCGTGAAACTTTGTCCTAAGGGGTAACTTTTGTCCCTGATCACGAATCCGAGGTCCGTTTTTTGATGCCTCGTGACGGAGGGGCGGTACGACCCCTTCCATTTTTGAACATGCGAAAAAAGAGGTGTTTTTCAATAATTTGCAGCCTGAAACGATGATGAGATAGAAATTTGGTGTCAAAGGGACTTTTATGTAAAATTAGACGCCCGATTTGATGGCGTACTCAGAATTTCCAAAAAACGTATTTTTCATCAAAAAAAAACACTTAAAAAGTTTCAAAAACTCTGCCATTTTCCGTTACTCGACTGTAAAAATTGTTGGAAAATGTCATTTTATGGGAAATTTTTCCGAATCCTACATTGACCCAGAGGGTATTTTTTTCATTTAGAACAAAATTTTTATTTTAAAATTTCGTGTTTTTTCTAACTTTTAGAGTGTAACAATGTTCTACAAAGTTCAACATAAGGGGTTTGCCTATAAACATCACGAGTTATCGCGATTTTACGAAAAAAAAGTTTTGAAAAAGTTACTTTTTGCGTTTCTCTTTGTTTCGTTGTCCGTGTCTGTCGCGGGTGACCATGAACGGCCATTATCAACGACGACCAACCTTTTCAAAACTTTTTTTTCGTAAAACCGCGATAACTCGTGATTTTTGTAAGCAAACCCCTTATGTTTATATTTTTTTTGTAATTCTCTGCTCTACAACTTTGTAGAACATTGTTACACTCTAGAAAATATCAATAAAAAATCGACATCAGAGATACTCTCTGACTCGATTTCTAATGCAAAAATAAGTATCTGTGCCAATTTTGAGCCAAATCGGTTAAGGATAAGGGGTCGCTTTTCATCGTTGAAGTTTATATGGGGAAAATCTCGAAAATGTATGGGGAAAAACATCATTTCAGTAATTTTCTGTTAGGTGGCGCAGGTCTCGCCCAAAATTGTCCAAGTGTGAGATTCTTGTAGGAAATTTAATTCCCTACAACTTTGTCGAAGGGTGCAAAACGATCCGAGTTGATCCTAATTTTTGGCGATTTTTCTAGAAAAAAATATTTTCTTATATACTTCCTATATACCCCTTGTATACTTTCAAGTATATAAGCCGATTTCTTTTCATCGCATTGCTAATAACTCATCAGGATCAATTCGGATCGTCTTGCACCCTTCTACAAAGTTTTAGGTAATTAAATTTCCTACAAGAATCTCTTACTTGGACAATTTTGGGCGAGACCTGCGCCACCTGTTGCAAAAATCCTGAAGCGATGTTTTTCCCCATACATTTTTGCGATTTTCCCCATATAAACTTCAATGATGAAAAGCGACCCCTTAGCCTTAACCGATTTGGCTCAAAATTGGCACAGTTACTTGTTTTTGCCTAAAAAATCGATCCAGGGGGTATCTCTTGCGATTTTCCGAAATTTTCAATTTTTCTTGTCACCCTAATGTAGAATCAAAAAGTACATTAAATTTCCCATAAAATGACATGTTCTAAAAAAAAATTACAGTCGAGTAACGGAAAATGGCAGAGTTTTTAATTTTTTTAAGTGTTTTTTTTTTGATGAAAAATACGTTTTTTCGGAATTCTGAGTACGCCATCAAATTGGGCGTCTAATTTTACATAAAAGTCCCTTTGACACCAAATTTCTATCTCATCATCGTTTCAGGCTGCATGTTCAAAAATGGAAGGGGTCGTACCGCCCCTCCGTCACGGAGTATCAAAAAACGGACCTCGGATTCGTGATCAGGGACAAAAGTTACACCTTAGGACAAAGTTTCACGCAAATCGGAGAGGGGTCGGGGCAACTGCTGTGTGAGTTGGCGGATAATTACCCTATAGTAAAAATGTTGTGAGCATTTTGAGATTTTTTGCTTAGAATTTTCGAAAAACAGGCTTGAAATTTGAAATTTAGCTTAGACTCTAACAGTTCTTTATTTTAAATTATTTGAATATATCACATATAATAGGCCACAAATGGACTTTTTGTAATCATTTACATTTTCAGACGATTGTAGTACAGAAAAAAAGAACAAAGATTTGTTTTGTTCCATAGCAATCAGGGAAACTCATGCCCATTCAAAATGGGCTCACCGGCCACAAAATATCAGCTGGTGTGCTACATAATTTTTGAGCGTTACGAGCAGGAACAAGAAATAATAACACGTCATATTGATTTTTAGGTCAAAAATTTATGAAACTTCCTAATTTTGTTGTATATGTGATTCATCTTTAAATTTTCTAAACAAAAGTTATCAGTTTTTACTAAAGTAACTCAAAATTGTATCAGGACAGAAAATAAGTAAGGCGTCATCCTTAAAGTATGTCACGCTCTATGGGGGAGGGGGTCTGAGCAAGTGTGACATTGCGTGTTATAAGTATAGGAAAAGCGTGACAAAGGGGGGGAGGGGGGGTTAATTTTTGCTGATTTTTGCGTGACGTACTTTATGGACGAAGCCCAAACAATGATAAAGATACAAAATCATTTAAATAACATTTAAACCAACAATGTTCCAATAATTTGTTGAAGAATCGTACGATAAAATCAAAATCAAATTGAGCTTTAAGACAGAGCTTGTACAAAAATCTAATGAAACTGATTTGCTTCAAGTGACCATAACTCAATCCTATAAAGGGAAAAGAGATTTGTTTCTTTGACGAAAAATCAAAGCAAGCAAAAAAAATGTAATTGGGCCAATATGAGTTTGAAGACAAAGTGTCTATCCTGAAAAATGTTCAAAAAATTTCGCGTGGCTTAATTGACCACAAAATGATTATAGAGAGTTGAGTTAAAAGAAAAAATTAAATTACAGGCACTCAAAATTGACCTTTTTTTAATATTTGCTATACACAAAGCAAAAGCAACAACCTTCAAGAATTTCAAAACAATTTTTACGAAACAGAAACTGGAAAGAACTGGATTATAATTTTTTTTTCTATTATTGTTTCAGCTTTTAGCACCTTCATAATTGGTTTGATTTCCATTTTCATTTTCATCCCAATATTTTTTCTAACACTTTAATGAATTACCATAGAGCACTGCAACATACTGATGAACAACCCTTCGATCGGCGCGATCGTTTACCGCAACAGGAAGTGCCGCTGCAACTTTGGTCATTGTGGTCAGTCCACTAGTTACCAATCACTATTGCTAATCACTTTTCACGGCTACTGGCTGCGGTCCGTTTGGTCAGTCAGCCGTCACTTAGCACCGTAATTAACATCGGCAACGCACCGAACCTTTCTTCGGATGATGACCTTGGCCTCTTAACTTGCTTGAAAATGGGATGAACTTTAAATCCACCGACCACTTTTAGTTTTCAACCAACTTTTCCTGAAACAGTTCCGACGATCCGCACTGGTCAAATTTTCGCGACAAACTGTCCTACCCATGGTGTAATCCCGTCCCGTAGTCTCTGGAGCATGATCTTGGAGCGCGACAATAAAAGCCAGCCTTACTTAGCGGCTGCCTAATTGTGCTAATCAACATTTCGGAACGAATAAAACCGCGAAACGCGCTGGGGATGATCCAAATAGAATTGGTTTAGAAGGCTGTGTGAGAATAGGAGGGGGTTAGCTGAGCTGAATGAAGAGTTTGAGCATCTTTTGCAAATCTTTGTTGGATTGATGAAGACAGCTAGATCTATGATTGAGTGCCCTTCAAATGTTTGGTTGTTGTTTGGAGAAACAGCTGATAAAACACGTGCTTAGGTGTGAAAAAGTTTCAAGCGAATATATTTCAGCGGAGCTTTTAATGTTCAGGGTGACTACTTGACTCTCAATCAGAAAAAAAAATCACAATTGAATCATTATTAATAAATACGATCAAATTTTATTTACACTTTTCTGCGTTACATAACAGGAACTGTTCATAATAATTTAAGATATTTTCTTACAATTCAGTTTGTACTAAATTCTAGGGTTTCAATAGGTAACAACTATAATCACAACATTTTCGATTCTTGGTTAAGATTATCGCTCCACACATCCTCTCACTGGCACTCTTATGGCACTGCACTCCCATTCTACCGGAACACCCCGGCCCCTTACGTGGCCTTGCTCCGGCTCTTCATGGCCAGCGTAATCTCGTCGATGCTTTTGCCGCGCGTTTCCGGCACGAAGAACGCGTTGAACAGCACCCCAAACAGGCAGCACCCGGCAAAGGTCCACATGCAGCCGTGCATCCCCAGGACCTCGACCATCACCGGGAAGTACTTGACCACGATGAAGCTGACGACCCACAGGAACGTGGTGCAGAGCGATCCGCCGAAGCTGCGGAGCTACAGTAGGAGAAAAGGAAATTTGTGTTAATTTTAGGACAACACTGCAATTGCAAGTGATCTCCTACCTTCTGCGGCAGAATCTCCGACAGTATCACAAACGTCAGCGGCAGTATTCCAACCGACGCGATGAAGATCACAAACGACAAGCTGGCCACCGGCAGCCAGCTGATCTTGCTGACGTCGAATCCGGAAACGGCCAGGTACGCGTGGACTCCCATCATCCCCAACCCAATTGCGGATCCAAACGACGAAACGATGTACAGGACCTTCCGCTTGCACCGGTCCACCACCATCGTGGATACGTACGAGCCGGCCAGCTGGATGGCGCCCACGACCATGGCGGACACGTTCGGGTCCAGGTTCGAGCCGGCTTCGGCGAAGATGTGCGCCGTGTAGTTGATGAGGGCGAAGCAGCCGGAGAACTGGTTCAGCGTCACAAGGACCATGCCGATCAGGAGGGCCTTCTTGGTGGCGAAGGGAGCTGGAAGAGGTGGAAAAGGTATAAAGTTGTTACTTTTTGCGCTTTAGAAGCAATTCGCCACCAAAAATCGTCAACATTTATTCACTATGGTATGATTTTTTGAAGAAAAAAAATGTGCTTTTGAAAAAATCGAAATTTTATTATTTTTTTACTTTAGTTAATAAAAAAACAAATTTTCAATCCAAAAGGACTTCACAGAAATTTTCATAAAGTGTGTCGTTTTTCAGATTAGGCCACTCAAAGTTTGTCAGTTCTTCAATTTTGAATAAAGTTAAAATTTCAGAAAACATTTTTTTCTAAAAGTACCTTCAAATTTGTCTAAGAATCAAGGTTGTTAACGATAAAATTATCGAGGTTCGATAACGATAACGGTAGTTCTATCGTTATCGTTGTGTGTTTTAAAATGCATTTTACACCTGTTAAGTTGTTTTGCAATCATTAGTTAAAAAACGTTACTTAATCCACCTTTAGGTGGTTGGTGCCTTCCTCATATTCATAAAGTCAAAACATTCAGTAAAAATAGCAACATTCCCCCTTAACATGTTTAACAAATCAACTTTATTACTAATTTCTTTTGATATGGTTCGCAGACCATCAATATTTCTGGCTCATCGGCAAGGTCTGATAAAAAAAAACCCTATCCAACGATAGTTCGCATGGAAGATTCAGACAATATTTTTATCACAATATCTGAAATCAAACCTCTAAAAAGTGTATAAATAACACTTAAGTGCCAATAACTTTTAATAGGGTTGTCAGATCCTTGATGTTTTAGGCTCATTTGAAAGGTCTTTCGATTATCTAACTAACGATGGGTCGCATGATAGACCCGGACATCATTTTTACTGAAATATCTGAGATCCGGCCTCCTAAAAGTGTATAAATAACACTTAAGTGCCAATAACTTTTGATAGGATTGTCAGATCCTTGATGTTTTAGGCTCATTTGAAAGGTCTTTCGATTATCTAACTAACGATGGGTCGCATGATGGACCCGGACATCATTTTTACTGAAATATCTGAGATCCGGCCTCCAAAAAGTGTATAAATAACACTTAAGTGCCAATAACTTTTAATAGGGTTGTCAGATCCTTGATGTTTTAGGCTCATTTGAAAGGTCTTTCGATTATCTAACTAACGATGGGTCGCATGATAGACCCGGACATCATTTTTACTGAAATTTCTGAGATCCGGCCTCCAAAAGGTGTATAAATAACACTTAAGTGCCAATAACTTTTGATAGGGTTATCAGATCTTCAATGTTTTGGGCTCATTGGAAAGGTCTTTTTAATACCTTTCTGAAAATGTACAACATGACAGGGTTTCTTACAAAAACCATCCTTTTTAAAATCTTCCGGACATACGCCAAAATCGTTTTTTTAGCATAACTTTTGAAGTACTTTACTAAACTTCATAATTTTCAATAGGGACTTATGGGACCCCAAGACGAATCGAATGAGACCAAAACGGTCCAAATCGGTTAAGCCAGTGCTGAGATAATCGAGTGCATATTTTTTGGTGCACAGACCCACATCCCTACACACACACACACACACACACACACACACACACACACACACAGACATTTGCTCAGAATTTGATTCTGAGTCGATAGGTATACGTGAAGGTGGGTCTACGAGGTCAAATTAAGAAGTTCATTTTTCGAGTGATATTATAGCCTTTCCTCAGTAAGGTGAGGAAGGCAAAAATAAGATTTGACGAAATCAAAAATTTTACCGACAAAAAAAAACATTTTGCGATAATAAACATCTACAATTTTCAAAAATTGAATAAAAAATCAACCCTGACATGCTAAAAATGGTTATAAACGCAGGGGAATGCATTTTAAATTGATTTCAACTGATTGCACTTCAATTTCCAATGAAATATTGAAGTTTAAAAAAAAAAATGTTTCTTGCCCCTTGATTTTTCGGACCAACTTTAAAGGGGAAGGAGACAAAAACTTTAAATAAAATTTGAACCAGCCTAACTTATATTTAAAATATTTCTAGAATTGAATAAAACCAACCAAATTTTGTTGAATTTTCAAGCTTCCTTTTAGTAAATATTGATATGATAATATGGTAAGTTTCAAGGTATAAATACAAAAAAAACACACAAAATACCGTATTTTTTGAAAGTACTCAGGTTTTTATAATTCTCTATATGGGTATCAAACGATTCGAAATGTTGCATTTCACTGTTTCAAAGTTTTTTGAATGAAATACTATTTTTTTACAAAATACCTTATTTTCTCGAAAGTACTAAAAATTTTATAATTCGCAATATGGGTTTCAAACGATTTGAAATTTTACATGTATTTTAACTGCCTCAGAGTATTTTGAATGCAAAAGTAGGTAAAATTTCGTTTCTTTTAATACCCATATTGCAAATTATAAAAAATTGAGTATTTAAAAAAAAACTACGTTAATTTGTGAAAATTTTAGTGTTTCATTCAAAAAACTCTAAAACACTTAAAATACATGCAAAATTTCGAATCGTTTGATACCCATTTGGCGTATTACAAAAATTTTAGTATTTTCGAGAGAATTCGGTATTTTGTGAAAATTTGAGTATTTCATTGAAAACATTCTAAAACAGTTAAAATACATGCAAAATTTCGAATCGTTTGATACCCATATTGCGAATTATGAATACTTGAGTGTTTTTGAGAAAATAGGGTATTTTTATCAAAAAACTATGAAACAATTAAAATACAGGCAAAATTTCTAATCGTTTGATACCCATATTGCACTTTATTTTTTTTATGTATTTTCGAGAAAATATGGTATTTTGTGAATATTTTTGTATATAGAGCAATTCCAGCCCAAAATAGGAATTTTTTGGGTACTTTTTTCTCGACCCTCTCCTATTTCAATGAAACTTTGTAGACATGTTATCCTAGGCATATATAAGCCATTTTTGTGTATATGGAGCCAGTAACACTCGATAATGACATTTGAGAAGGGCGTACGTTTTTTCAATATGTTTGTATTTCGTAATTTAAATATTGCTGTATCTCGAAGCCGTTGCATCGTATCAAAAAGTGGTCAATGAGAAACTTGTAGAAAATTTTACGGGCTTTCCGAATAAAATACACTGAAAGAAAAAAACAGTCTTAACTAAAACAGTTTAAAAGTAAAATTGAAAGGTGAGCCCACGATTTTTTTTCGCTCAATTTTTTGTGAAAATAGCCTAAGATGTTACAAAAAGACTCACGAAAAATGCAGGATGGAGCAACTCACCTAAAAAAAACAAAAATCATTTACTAAAACAGTTTTTTTCAAAAGTGCTCTAAACATCAAAATTTTCAAAATCCGAACACGAGAGTCGATTCTCCAGACAATTTTACATAAAAGTCTCCATATTGACCATTGTCCTAAGTCCATTCCTTGTGAAGTTACGGCGGATTTAAAAATAAAAATGTTGAAAAAATAGGTTTTTTGATGGTTTTTGGCAATTTCTATATGAAGGACTTGATTTTTCAGTTCCGAAAATATTTTTACCGAAAAGCTCGTCCAATTTCCCATAAGTTTGTCTTTGACCACATTTCAATTGGATGTACCGGCCATCCTGCATTTTTCATGAGTCTTTTTGTAACATCTTAGGCTATTTTCACAAAAATTTTGAGCGAAAAAAAATCGTGGGCTCACCTTCAAATTTAACTTTTAAACTGAAAAATCAAAAAATCTCATAAAAGCAGAGTGTTTTTTTTTCTTTCAGTGTATTTTTTTCGGAAAGCCCGTAAAATTTTCTACAAGTTTGTCTTTGACCACTTTTTGATACGATGTAACGGCTTCGAGATACAGCAATATTTAAATTACGAAATACAAAAATATTGAAAACACGTACGCCCTTCTCAAATGTCATTATCGAGTGTTACTGGCTCCATATACACAAAAATGGCTTATATGTGCCTAGGATAACATGTCTACAAAGTTTCATTGAAATCGAAGAGGGTCGGGTACAACCGATTCCCTATTTGACATGGAATTGCTCTATAATTCAAAAAACTTTAAAACAGGTATAATAAATGCAACATTTCGAATCGTTTGATACCCTTATTGCAAATTATAAAAAAATTAGTACTTTAAAAAAATACGGTATTTTGTGATTTTATTTACACTTTGAAATTTACAATATAATCAAAACAATATTTACTAAAAGGAAGCTTGAAAATTCAACATGATTTGGTTGGTTTTATTCAGTTATCGCGTTAACGATAACTTTAACGATAGTTTATCGTTATCGTTCCGACTTGCTTTTTTAATAATTTCGATTTTATATTTCAAAAATTGAGCATATTTTTGTTGAACATGCAAAAAAAAACATAAAATACACAAAGCGCAAAAAATCAAGTTGAAATCAATTTTTGAATTTCCGTTGCAATAAAACAAAACTTACTTCCAGTATTAATTTCAGATTATGAAAATGTCAGGAATATTAAAAACAGTTACTTTACTAGTAAATCAGTAAAAAATAAACAAATTATTCGCTCTACAGCATTGCCTTGGCGTTCTCGTAAATCAGTAAATCCAGCTTAAATATTATTTTTTTCAGATATTTACACTCATAACATTTTATGCTTTTTTCGAGTATTCTTACTTTGAAATAAAACAAGTTGATTCAAATATTGATCCAATAGTTGCTTAAATTTATATGATGATTTTTTGGTTTTAATTAATGTCCATATTTTCTCATGTTTTTTCTCAAAGGTGGTATTTTAGCAATTTTTAGTCAAATTTTGAGAGGTTTTCAAGCAAATTTGAAAAAGCAAGAGAGTTTTTCAAGCAAAAATTAGAAAAATCTCTAGCAATCTCAATTTTTTTTGTAAAACAGTTAGAAAATCTCAGGAAATATCTACTGGTTCGATTCTTTAGGTAAAATAAGGAACTGTATAAATTTGGAGCCAAATTGGTTATCGTTAGGAAGATTCGCGAAAATGTATAGAGGAAAGCAAAAAAAAAAACAAAAACCAACAAATAGCTTTATCGTAGGTGTAAAACGATCCGAGTTAATCTTGACAAGCTATTAACAGAAAAAAATAGGTACACGGAATCAACTTTTTTTTCACTAAAACTCAATTTTTCCGAGTTAATCTTGACAAGTTATGAGTGATTTAAAGAAAACGTTTTTGTATGAAGATATTTTGAAGACACAAACACTTGATTTATTTAAAAAAAAATCGGCAACACTGCCGGATGAATCATGATCACCTTGTTTAAAACTAAAATTAGTAATTTATGCAATCTTGTTATCCATCGAGTTTCGCACATTATATTTTGTAATTCTGAAAATTAATCGAGGAAAAGTATTACTTTTCAATACTGTATTTTTGGCACGGAAAAGCAAGCAAAGCGCTGTGAAACTGTCAACTTTTCCTGTCCTTCTGGAGAAACGAAACGGCCTACTTTTCCCTATCGAAAAAAAAAACTAAATGGAAAATTACTACCTTTCAATACCAGTGCTGAAAAGTTCGACTTTTCAGCACTAAAATGGGTTCTGAAAAGTTGAACTTCTCAACACTAGTATCGAAAATTAACATTTTTCACTATTTTTGTTTTTTTTTGAACGGTGAATTTACTTAACACATGAATGTTTGACAAAAAATCCATCCAAGAAGCATTTTTCGGAATTGCAAAAAATTTTGTAAGCAACTCGTTGCAAAACTTGATTTTTTCAGCACTCGTTGTATTTTTCCAACTCGGTAAACCTCGTTGGATAAATGTACAACTCGTACTGAAAAAATCTTTTTGCAACTTGTTACATAAACTACTATTTCGTCATCTAATGCAAATCGAAAATTATATGTTTTTTCATCGCAATTTTGTTTCTTTTTTTGTAAGAAAATGGCTAAAAACGTAAAAAAATATGAATCCTTTAAAATTTCAAAGCAGATTTTTCTACATGTTGAAAGATTCTTCTCTAACTTATATTCAAGATTGTACGGAATAACTTATAGTGCAAAATGGCGGCTTTAGTCATAAAGAAATCTGCCACAACGCTACAACAAAATCAAACTTGTAGAAATTATTGTTGGTCAATGCTTCAAAATGTTTGATTTAGCTTCTAACAAATTCTGTCTCTCAATCAACTCACCAAAGTCCGCTAGTCGAATTGATGAATCCTCCCCGGATTCACCTTCCTTGCCACGAATAGCGATGGTGCTCATCATGCGGCTCATTTCCTCCTTCAGCTGTTCCAAATGCTCCGGAGAGGTAGTGTATCCCCTCAGGAACTTGAGCGCCCCCTCAGCGGCTTCAATTTTGTTACACTTGATCAAATGCTGGGGCGTTTCCGGAAGCCGAATAAAGCACACCAAAAACAAGATTGGCAACAGGATCAAGACGTACGAGGTCACGTGGTAGGACATGTAGGTTCCAGCGATAAAGCACACCAGCGTGCCCATGTTGATGAACAGGATGAAGAACGACCCAAGGGTTCCTCGTATCCTGTGAAAAAAAGAGGTATGATCAAAATTGGGTTCTTAACATAACCTCACCCGGAACTAACCTATCCTCGGCAATCTCCGTGACGTACAGTGGCACCAGCAGGAACACTCCGGCAGCGCCGAGGCCGGCCAGCAGTCGGGCAGCGTACAGAACTTCAACGAATCCTCCGAAGGCCACGCAGGCCCAGAACCCGATCAGGGGGAGGGCGGCCATGCACAGTGAAAACTTCCGGCCAAATTTGTCCGCCGACCAGCCGAACAGAACCGTGCCGAAGATGGCACCCACGCACAGCAGCGACGCAATCCAGGTGGCCTGGATGTCCGTTACGGGGGCGTTCAGAGGGGAGTTGGTTGAGATCAGCAGGGGCAGGAACGGCGATAGCCATCCGATGGCCGTGCCCTGGGCCAGGGAGATTATGTTCACTGCGGGAAGGAAGTTGAGAGTACGCATTAGCTTAAGTGTATGTTGTAGTGACGATGAAGGACTTGAGTAGGGAAGTACCAATTAAAGATTAATTAGATATTTTGAGCGATTTGAGGTATTTCAGTGCCTGAAAGGTGATCCAATAATTAAAGCGCTTAGTTATGCCACTTCCGAAACTGTAAGCAAATCTTGGTTTGAGAAAGTTCAGATTAGATTTGCTACAACTTCAACCGGAGGGGTAATGCACACCGGCCGGAGCCGGTAGAACGCTGTTATTAGCCGGCCCGGAATCTCGTGTGGGAAGTGCTTGCACAATTGTGAAAAATTATCTGTCTGATAAGGCTGAAACGTGCTTGCTGTATGAACAGTGGCGTCGACTTTGGGAGGTCTGGTGGAGCATGTGGAGTAATATTTTCAATTTCTAGATTGTTTTTTTTTTTTTCTTATCGGTAGGTATTACTTGTAAAATTGATATGTTTTTATTTTCAAACAATTAAAATGACAAAACCCCCTCTTTGTTCTGGCGTCACTGAACACCATTCTAAAGCTTGCTCACAGTGATCTTCAACAAGCTTAACGGGGTTATTTATGCAAATTGATCAACCAGAAAAATTTGACTAAAACTAGCGTGCACCGAATCTAAGGTGAACAAGCACTTTCAGATTGTCGAAAAACATTTCTTCACGCAACCACTTGTTTGTTGATCTGGTAGAGATTGAAATTTCATTAACACTCCAAGAAAGCGCAACAACACCTGTTTCTGCGCACTCAGTCCATTACTTGACCAAAATAGGACCATTAAACTTGACAACAAAATGTCAACTCCCACGACGATCCCATTCTCGATGAGATGTTTTTTTTTTCTGTTTGTTGTCATAGGTGCTAACCAGGAACCCAGCGTGCTCTAATTGGCATTGAAGCTCCAAAATCATGTCCCGCCGGGCTCCGAAATGTATGCTACCGGGTTCGGTCGTGCGAAAAGAATTTAGTTTAATGAATGTGCAAATAGCAGACTAATGAGGGGATTTTCTACCGTTGACTTAATGATTTGACGGTTTGAAGTTGTTTTCGTCACAATTATTTATAGATTGATAGCTTTCCGGTTAAACAAACTAAGTTTACTTTGGAGATTATGGTTTTGACGACATTTGGAGCGCTCGAGGGAATTTCCGTTCATCGTGAAAGAGAAGACTTGGATTACTTAACATCCTATTCAAATGTTTAGCATTTTCACGCCAGATATGAAAATCAAATGGACTTTATCTTCGAGCAATTCCATGCCAATAAATAGGAAATCGGTTGTACCTAATTCATTGAAACAATGTAGACATGATATCCTAGACTGATATAAACCTTCTCGTTTGCCGTAAACCGGGGTACCATTGATAGAATTTCAAATTATTTCTCAAATATTATTTGAACAGTAAGACTTGTTGCAAGATTTATACTTTCAAAACGTGTACTGGGGTAGAGCACACATTGGTCATGTTCGTTTTTCCAAAACATCTGTAAGGTTACTTTGAATGTTTAATTCGAAGAAATCACTTTTTATTGTTTGTGTAATTTTGTTCAAGAGCTTTATATAAAATGTATATACATTTCAAATTAAGTAAATAAAAAGTTCAAAGTTGGATCAAAATTCATAAGATTTTGATTTTTTATTAAAATATCAAATTTTCTTGTCACCAAAACCAGAAGCAAGATCAATTTTTCCAAATTTGCTAAAAAAAATCGATTTTTTTTAATTCTGTGTCAATAACAATTAAAACTTGTAACTTAAATACTAATTTACTATAATATACTAAATATACTTAATACTAATATAAGTTCAAAATTGTCCGATGCAGTCCGTTTTTCGATTCAAACTCATTGTTATTGAGGAAACATGACACTTAGTGAGTGTAACGCTAGTTTTCAATGTTGTCCTAATTATTGTAAACAATCTTTTGAAACTTTTAAAAATTTGTTGAAAACTTCCCAGCGATAATTTTGGCATGAGCCTCGAGTCAATTCAGGTCCGAACTAGAGCCAAATCGACTCGAGGCTCGAGCCAAAATTCTCAGTGGGTTGCTTCTCTGAACTCTTCTCTATCAACGTCAATTTTACGTTACCATTTCGATTATTTTTTTCCTTTTTTTTTGTTTTGCAAAAAAAAATAATCTTAATCTATCAATGAGAATGACATTTGAAACCTTTCAGGCCTGATGGGTCATATATGACCCAAAAATCATAAATTTCCTAAATAAGAATAATTTTCCCATCATCAACTAAAACAATATTTTAAAATATATTCAGGCGTAAGTTATTTAGCTATTTTTGTAATTCGTAATTTAAGTATTGATATTTTCGAAGCGATTGCATCGTATCAACGAGCTATTAAATATATCGACAAAAAAACAGGGATTCTAGTTTTCATGCTCATAAATGAATACATGATATAATTTCCAGTTTATTCAGTAGGATGGCTAGGTCAATAATAAATGTTTTTGAGCCTTTTCAAATGTTGACTTGAACATTTTTGCACGTGGAAAGTCGTAAAACTTAGTTTTTATTTTTTAAATATCATATCTTGGGAACGTACAAGTCTCTGTCTCCATTTTTTTATATATCATGTGAAATTTCCCTAGAAGTCCGATAAAAATATTTTCAGGCATAGTCTCTTTTGTCCAGACACGGTCAAACCACCATTTTGTGTTTCCATACGACTTTTTCAAATATTTCGCTGATTTTTTCGGTCCTCAATATTTTTTCATTGATAGGCAAACTAATTATCAATGATTTGCGTCCAAGACAGCTAAAATTGGTTGGAATAGGAGTTATGATTTTTTTTTGAAAACTTGTTTTTTTGCGGAAATTGGGCGTTTTTGGGACCACCCTAGCACGGTGTAGGTCATCCTAACGGCCAAACAAAAAGTACGGGTCTTATTCTTTTGTCCCTCGAATAAAATTGAGCTCACGGCTACGTCACGACTGTCATCGACATACAAAGCGAGTGAAGTCAAAATCAAACCAAGATCGAACCAAGTTTTTGGCGCGTGGCGTTTGAAAAAGTCGTATTCTGCGCATCGGTCATAATTTAAACAAATTATTTTTTTTTCTTCTAAAAGATTTATATTTAATTTCGGATTTGAACAAGGAGAACAGCATTTAATTTCATCGAGCACCTTATGTTGGCATATCAGCACTTTGATGTATTTAAAATTTATTTATTTAAATATTTTCGACGGAAGTATTCTAAAAGCGCAAACCACTGAAGATTTTTTTTGTTTCAAGGAAATTGAATCTTTTAAATTTTTATGATCAAGTAGAACTTTTAAATACTCTGATCTAATACTCTAAGAAATGTTAAATGTGGAAAAAATTACGTAATACTTCTAATTATATCAAATATAAAAGCAGAACATAGTGAAAACCTACAAAAAAATATTTTGGAAAAATAATTACGTATGAATTTCATACGACCTTCTCAAAAACCACATGTAAACAATATTGACAGCACCTCTGGTGGTGACTTCAGGAAACCGCATGCGTGTCAGATCCTTGATTGAGCCCGGTCGGAGAACTATTATTTCGGTTTATGCTCTTTTCAAATGGATTTGCTGTATAGTAATATAATTTGGCGCTACTCAATTTTATTTAAAGTCCTATGAAAGAAATGAGTATTTTTTTTGAGTTTAGTATGGAAGGTAGCCAAAACTGTTTGGAGACTTGTATGGGCGAACCACACACAAAATTTCGTCAAAACCATAAAAAAAAACAAAAATAAAAGCTACAAAAAATTGCTCACTACTGAGAGAATTGCTCTGTGAAGTTTTTTCTGACCTGTGGTCCCAAAATTAAACAATGCAATGAAATGAAATTATTCTTCTTCTTCTTCATTCAAATTTGTTACCATTTTAGGTATGTTTATAAACTTTGATGTTGAGCATCTGGTAGAAAAGGAAGATTTATCAGGAGCTGGGAGGAGCTGTTTCCTGTTCAATGAAATCAATTTCTCCAAACAAACAAACAGTTTGGCAATGACATCATAATAGCAATAATATCATAACACACCTTTTCACTTTAGAGAAAAACAAAATCGATAAGCCTCACAACTCAACAATATCATTCACGTAAACATTTGACAACACGTTCCATTTATACGGTGAACACTTGTGCCAAAATATCCCCCTCGACAATGTGCTATTATGTCCATAATATCGTACTGCTCTTCCCCTCCCCTCCCCGAAACACCCTCCTCACCTTGCTCAGCTGTTTAATCGCCGCAACTAACCACAACAACAGCTACAACAATACTAATTTGAATTCCAACCCTCTTCGCTTACCCGTTTGCAGTACTTCCCCGCCATTGAAAAACGTGTTCTAGGCTCATTTTCGCAGCTTTTTTTTGCTTGTTTTCTTTTTGTTTGTAGTGCCTGCGCTAGACTAAGTGCGAAGCTCCATCGCGATGAGTTACTCGAATTGTTCGTCAAAAAGAAGCTGAACAGATTAATGTCATGCATTGTATCGCAAAGTGTAGGCGGGTAAAGAAGGAAGAACTTTACTTGTACACTGTTTGAAAATTGTGACTATGTTTACAATTACATATTTTTTCAGAATACAATTTAGATCAATAAACAAAATAACAAAAACTTCCATTTAAAATTTCTGTTTGAATTTAATTTTGATTTTTTTCACATTTTTTTCAAATTTATACTGTGCAACAACTTTCAATCATCCCTCTACATAATGGTAAAAAAGCAAAAACGCCACAATTTGCACTCTAGAACCATTATCATAAGCTTAAACTGCCCAAAATGGCGCATCCAAAATGTGTCTACCTTTGATCCCTCTTGATTATATCATTTTGCTCCGTCAATTCAACAGCGCTCTAAACAGCCACTTTGCTTTGAAATGATCGAACACAGCATGTCGGCACGATGAATGATGGAGCAGTTTGGTTGAGCTACAGGTTGGAATTTGGCACATTATTTTGTTTAGGAGCTATAAATAGTGCAGCACATACTTAGATGATATGGCAAGATTATGTTTGGCCGTTGAAATTAATGCAGCAATAAAAAAAACAGTGCAAAGGTTTGGTTGAAGGTCATTTGGCTACCAAATTATCTTACTTCATCCTTTGTAATGAAGTTCAACGGTTTTTGTGTTAAGCAAAACTTGTTTTATGACCTTTGTGATTAGGTCAAGGAAGATTAGCAATTAAATCTTTTTTTCACGTTTTAAGGTCAAAAGAAGCCATTTTACACATGTTGGCAATTCACAAACTTTAACAAACTTCAACTACTTTTTCATTACTGTTATTTTGGCGATGAAAAGAGGAGTCTTTTCATCATTCGAAAATGAAAGTTTCACAGCAGAATGGCAAAAAAGACCAAAATATACAAATGTTATCACCAAATAATACAAGCACATGAACGAATTGTTTTGGTCAAGATTTTTTTTAGAGCAAGAAAGAAATTTTGCATTTAAAAAACTCGTTTGCCTAATTTTGATAGATTACACTTTCAAGTTCTAATTATTTTTTGTAATTGTTTAAAATAAACTTTTTTCAAAATTTTGTCTATCCATCTCTGATACAATTTTTATAATAACTGAAAAAATCCGATAAGTTCTTGAAAAATGAAGAATATTTAGTTTTTTTTTAACTTCCCCTTAATTTACTTTTTATCCGTTTTTATAAAAATCCCGATTCCGCAAATATTTTCGTTTTTTGCCTTGAAAAATCAGATCACCAATTGAAAAATAAAGGGCTGATTGAATATCTTTTAGAAAAAGCAATATATTCTTCATCTTCATTCAATCTATGGCTAAGGCTATGGCCATGTTTCATCATCCAAAAGAGCAATTCTCTACGAAATCGGTCTTTTTTTTAGAATTTTAATTTTTGTATATTTTAATCCGGCTGAAACTTTTTTGTTGCCTTCGGTATGCCCAAAGAAGCCATTTTGCATCATTAGTTTGTCCATATAATTTTCCATACAAATTTGGCAGTTGTCCATACAAAAATGATGTATGAAAATTCAAAAATCTGTATCTTTTGAAGGAATTTTTTGATCGATTTGGTGTCTTCCGCAAAGGTTGTAGGCATGGATATGGACTGCACTGAAAAAAAATGATACAGGGTAAATTTTTTTTTTGGTGATTTTTTATTTACCTTTTTGGCACTAAAACTTAATTTGCAAAAAAATGCTATTTTTATATATTTTTATATATGTTTTAGAGGACATCAAATGCCAACTTTTCAGAAATTTCCAGGTTGTGCAAAAAATCTTTGACCGAGTTATGAATTTTAGAATCAATACTGATTTTATCAAAAAATCGAAATATTGGTTGCAAAAAAATTTTCAACTTAATTTTTCGATGTAAAATCAAATTTGCAATAAAAAGAACTTCAGTGAAATTTTGATATAGTGCACCGTTTTCAAGTTAAATCCATTTTTAGGTTATTTTTTTGAAAATATTCGCAGTTTTTCAATTTTTAAAATTAGTGCCCATGTTTCATGTTTTAACATTGTAAATCGGACCATTAGTTGCTGGGATATCGACATTAGAAAATGGCGGGTTGTTTGGGTGAGACTTAGAAAACATAAATTTTCCTGTTGTTAAACACTTGCATGGCAATATCTCAGCAACTAAGGGTCGTATCAACAAAGCTCAAAAAAGCAAAATATAGAGAATTGTTTTTTCTAGCTTTTCAAAAATATATATTTTTTTTAATGGGCAAACATGGACACTTATTTAAAACAATGAAAAACTGCGACTATTTTCAAAAAAATAACCTAAAAATCAATTTATCTTGAAAACCGCGCACTTTAACAAAATTTCACTAGAATACTTTTTGTTTGCAAATTTGATTTTACATCGAAAAATGAAATTTAAAAATTTTTGCGACCAATATTTCGATTTTTTGAAAAAATCAGTCTTGATTCTAAAATTCATAACTCGGTCAAAGATTTTTTGCACAACCTGGAAATTCCTGAAAAGTTGGAATTTTATGTCCTCTAAAACATATAAAAAAAAAAAAATAGTGTTTTTTTGCAAATCAAGTTTTAGTGACAAAAAGTTAAATAAAAAATCACAAAAAAATACCGTTTATCATTTTTTTTTTCAGTGTAGTCCGTATCCATACCTACAACTTTGCCGAAGACACCAAATCGATCAAAAAATTCCTTAGAAAGATTCAGATTTTTGAATTTTCATACATCATTTTTGTATGGACAACTGCCAAATTTGTATGGAAAATTATATGGACAAACTAATGATGCAAAATGGCTTCTTTGGGCATACTGAAGGCACCAAAAAAGTTTCAGCCGGATTAAAAAATGCAAAAAAATCGAATGACCGAAATCTGAGAGAACTGCTCAAATGTAGAATTGCAATTTTCTTAAAAGAAAAAAATACATTTTCTTCGAAACTTATCAATATTTCCAAAAAAAAATTTTTTGAGTCCAATTCTTCATTTGGATAGGATTTTGGTCATTTTTTCGAATATATTTTCCAATAATTTTTCGTTTTTTAATTAGTCATTAGGCCAATGCAAATTCTATTTAAAGTTTTTGTCTCACCCCTGCTCCCGCATCCCTTGAACATATTTCCTAAAAATATAGAGCTAAAAATAATACCGCTTAAAATATATATTTTAAGATAATTTGAAAATACATTGTGTAATGTTTATTGATGCATTTTTTTTCAAATAAGGGATTAGAATTTATTAATATTTACAAATTTTGAGCTTTGAAACAACTGATATGAAAAAAGTTAAATGAGTTAAAATGCTGATACTTTTTATTAAACAAATTTGAAAATCAGGTTTAAATTCGAGATATTTTCTAACACTTCCATTTTATAATGTGAATTAAGAATATGTTGTATGAATGAATAAATGTTCAATCAAATGATCTATAATAACGTGATCAGAATTTATGACATCGGGAACCACTTACCATCTCTTTTAGATTTATAGAATTGAATTTGTTATAAAAAAAAATTGCGACTTTTTTGAGTGAAACTGATTTCCTAACATTTTCAAAGCACTTGTGTATGGACAATAGGGTGCCCAGAATATGGGACTCAAAACCTCGCTCCACAAGCTGAATATTGTTCCTTGACTTATTTTAAGACTCTGGGCCAAATATGAGCAAAATCGGTCAACATTGACACCCATTGATACTCGGAGGTGAAGTTTATATGGAAAAAATCAAAAAAATGTATGGAAAATCCAATTTTCTTACGGTTTGGTCTGTACGGTGCGCTACTTCCATCCAAATATTCCCAAAAGTGAGATTCTTATTGAAAATTTAATGCTTTACAACTTTGTAGAACATAACAAAGCTGTAAAACTCGATCCTGAAAAGTTATTAGCGATTTAAAAAAGTCATTTTTGTATGAAAAACATTTTTTTCGCCATTTTTAGGCTCGGGTATCAATGGGTTAATCTCGTCCAATTTCGCTCAAAATTTACACAGATGCTTAAAATAACCCAAAAAATCGTTTTCCGCTTGTGGAGCATGGGGTCAATTTTTCTGGGAACCCTAATGGACAACCATAAATTGTTAGAAAACTTGCAAGATAAAAACAAAAATATTAGGAATAAATGATCATTCAGCTTAAAAACAATATATTTGCGAAGTCGTGATTTTTTTTCATAATTTTGTTACTTTGTCTGAACTTTAACATTTCCTCGTTCAGAAAATGTCAACTTTTCATATCAATCATTATTTCAGTTTAGTCATTTGTTTTTCTCTGGAGATTAGAAATAAAGAGAATTATACTGATTTATTATTTGATTTTGGCCTTATTTTATTATTAATATATACTTTCAATTTGCACCCTCATCATCACGTATTTGTAACATCACATCACTCTATCATCCAATTGCAACGTTCAAATCAATCCAAACGTCCCACCACATCACCCAACCTACCGCAAAGAACCGCCAGATACTGGTTGAACACCTTCCGATCGGGCTTGATCTCCACGGGCAGCTTACTTTCGGTCATCGTGGCACGCGGTTCACTTGTCAGCAAAAACCTTTGATCACTGCACTCCTCGTTAGCACTTAATTATCACAAAACGACACCTCGGGGTAACACTTTTTCCAATTTCCCTTCCTCAACACGTGATCGCGCAGTGAATTCCCAGCGGAATCAATCAGTCGCGTCAAACGCGTCGGTCACTGCACGGTAATTTCCGGTAATCAACGCTCTGTTGCACGATCCACCTGATCGAGGGGTTGAAACCCGCCGTCAATATGTGCACAACTGATTTGAGCTCCAGAATTTCTGCTCTAGCAACACCTTAAGGCTGTGTACCACCGCTCTCGATTCTGGATTCAGGCCGGGATGTGCTGCTCGGACGCCGTACTTCAAACGAATGATGAGGTTGATAAGTTCGCAGCGACTGTAAGTAATGTAGTCGAGCTGCGTTGAACTAGCGCAGCTGCTGGAAGCTTAAACGGATCAGCGCGGGTGAGTTGATCACGCGAAAAAAAAAACTCGCGCGCGCGCCTCAAATAAAAGGTGAGCTATTTGGTGAGGCTTATATTTGCGCTTGATCACATCGTGCGCACTGATGATTCTGATTAGCGATAGATGTTCTGATAGTGGGGAGAGAATAATGTTAGAAAGAGAGGAAAGTTTAATCTTTGAGAGATTTTCTGCGGCTTGTTCTAACAATAAAGGGATGTGCATCGGTTTGTATCAGTTGTGAAGATATTGTTTAAATCGTGTCATGGTGACATTTAACAACACTGCAGTGCACTGGATTGAATAAAAAACCTGTCAGGTCTAAGCTATGAATGGCCAAAGTTGCAGCCAATCGGATTAAATCCCAACATCCACAGAAAGGACCTTTTAATAAAATTGGTTTCCCATACTGATAAGCCAAATATTTTTGGGTGTTATGTTGCATACACTTTTAGAAAAAGTACAAAATTTATTTTACACACATACCTTTTAATTAGTGCGTCCATCCCGGGAATTCCCGGGACAAAAATCCCGGGATTTTTCCAAAACCGGGAATTCCCGAATCCCGGGAATTTTCATAATTTGTCCCGGGAATTCCCGAAATTGAAAAAAAAAAACAAATTTTTGGTCTGAAAATTCAAATTTTGTTGTAAAAATAGATGAACAGTAAAATACATAGTAATCGATACGAACTTTAAAGCATTAAAATTTGTATTCGGCATATATCAGCTTTAATTTGACTGATAAGGGAAAATTGATTAAAATTTAGTCATAGATCCGCAAAATGCCGGGCGCTTTAAATATTTTCTATTTAATTTTATGTATTTTTGAAGACTATTTATCATATTTATATTTATGATATTAAAATTAAAAATTATCATCTTAAATTATTTTTCATCAAACTCCGGATTTTGGGGCAAGTAACGAAATAAGACAGCTATTTAAGAAAAAAAAAATTGCATCGTGTTTTGAATAACTTCGGTTAAAACAGGAACAGAAAAAAAAATTTAGTACACCGATTTCCAAATGTATTGCTCTGAAATCTCCTGTACCTTTTCAGTCTGTATTCCTGATTTTCCCTAGTTGGCGGTAGTAACTTAAAGAGAATTATTAAAATATGTTTTATATAAAATAAAACATTCAAAAGTTATCTAAAATTTTGCATTGACTGTTTTTTTTTTTTAAATATGAAGGACAATAGCTTATAGGACCTTTTTTTTTAAAAAAAAAACTCTTGTTTTGTTGTCGCTTCTCGTTTTTGTAGATATTTTCAAAGAAATTTGTCTAGCTTTTCTAGTTATGGCATATATTAAAATATATAGAAGAAATTTATTTATAAAACACTTATTTAATCTCATTCAACATTGAAAATTTAACTTTTTTTTAAATAAAAAAACAATTTTAATTTCTTTTAAGTTATTTAAAAACAGTCGTCCTTGTTTAGATTGAAGTGTAGATTGTCACCAATTATTATTATTGAGCTTGAAAACATATCAAATATTATGAAAACATACATTTTATGACTGCTTCAAAAATTTCCCGGGATCCCGGGAATTCCCGGGATTTCAAAAATATTTTTCCCGTTTTCCGGGAAATTCAAAACCCGGGAAAATTGGACGCCCTACTTTTAATCCAGCTACACAGTAAAAATAAATCATGGTAATATTACACCTGGGAGGGGCACAATTTTTTAACATTCCAACGCCCAAGACTCCAAAAAAGTTGGAACGGTAATTTTAACTCGCTGGTTCTCGGGCATAACTCAACCAATCAGGATGATTCTTTTTTCCAGTGATTTGTTAGAATGTCTAGATGATCCTAGAACTTTGCAGAACTTAATTTGATCAAATCTTTAATTTTTGCGATCAAAATATCAGCGCCTTTTCTCTCTCATTTCTGCTTCCACGATCATCCTACCGCAACAGCGTTTAACCACAAAAGCCGTCACAAAACCAATTTTGCAAACGCAGTTTAACGGTACGTCATGCGTGGTCGGCTCCTAATCGCCATCTCGCGTTCTTTCATTGCAGTTTTCGGAGAGATTGAGAGACTCAGCGGTGAGAGGTTTTTTTTCTCAAATAAAATCACATCCTGCTTAATCTACTATAAAATTTGTTTTCAATGTATTCCGAAATGAAAGAGCGCACTATTTTCATAAATTCAAAAAGAAACATAAATTTTTAAATGATGGTTTTCTGAGTTTTTTTAAAGAATGTATAAAAATATAAAAAGAAATAATAATTAGCTCCACATTAAAAACGAAAATTTTATGATTATTTTTTTAACGAAAGTGTAGTTTTTAGTGGCAATCATTCCTAAAAATTGAAGGCGGTAATTATTTTAACGAAGTTAAACCACCCATGTTCACATAAATGTTCCATATGCAATAACAGCAAGCTTAGAAATTTGAACTTTGTCCCACACATAAGGCCGGGATATCCTTCTGATTTCTAGAACAAAGTTTTGGATGTTGTAAGCTATTCCGAAAGAACACATGATTTTGAACCAAACGGCATCAATAACTCAAAAGTGATGAAAATTCATATGGAAATCCTCAACATTTTCGAAATTAAAATATAATAATTCCAATAAAACACAATTTGAATTTAATCAAGTAAAAACTATGCTGAAAATATTTTTTAATAATATGCGAAACATCCCTGTCCTAAGCTCATATTTTGCAAAAAAAAATTATTGTTTGGGTCAGATTTCGGTTTGAATGTAAATGATTTATCGGTTCATAATGTGCCCAAGGCACCAAGCAATTAGCTTTGAATTCAAAGCTTTAATTCAAATTATTGTTTAAGAAAAAACATCATCGTATCATAAATATTAGTAAATAAATCCTCCGTGAAAATCATCTTCAAGTATATGGTAAGTAATTATTTTCACAAGAAAAGTTGTTCGCTTTTGAAGAGTTTTGAAAAAAAAAAAAACATACCTGATCAGATAGAGCCCATGGTAAGAGCTTTATCCAAATTAATAAATTGTTTTCAATGATGAATTATAAATTCGACAGAGGGTTTTTCAGCGTTGCTATTGCTAAATCTCCCCGTTTCAAATGTAACCTAACGCTTGAAATTTGGACTGCGTTTTTTCGAGATATTAAGGTTTTAAATATGCATCTTTTTTACCTTAAAATGGCTATAATTTTTAACCCTTAAGAAAATAGTAATTTTTGTTTTTAAGAGCCCCGAACATCACTTTTTATTAAAGTAAACTTGAATTACTACCTTAAAAAACTGATTTTTTAAAGTATGCTCAGATGCTTTCTCGAAATTTGGTCGTAAAAGACGTAGATGGCGAGATAAAATTTTGATGTCGACAAAGTTGCTTGGATTGGCAAGTCTAATAACTTTCTAGAAGACAAAAAAATCAAAACATATTCCTGGAAAGATAAATCTTAAAAATCACCCAAATCGTGAACCACCCTAATTTTCAACCAAACCAAAAGTTGCCCTTTTCCATTTGCAACAACTGGTCTGAAGACACGAAAGCTCAAAAACTTCAAAAATTTTCGGAAAATCCATATTTCTCTGCTATAAATGTTCAGCTTTTAAATCTCTTACAAATCCTACTAATCTCACTTGTCCTTTGTTTGTGTTGTCAATAACTAACCAGGAAAATGACTATCGGTTTAAAAAATGGCTACATTAAGTTGGAGACACTATCAAATGTCAGGTAAGTGCAGCTATTAGTTTAATTTGCATTTCGATGTGCTGTACATTGCTGGAAGAATGTGGACTTTTAATGTTTAAGAGGATTCTAAATAATTCTAAAAAATGGTAAAATTGTTGATTGTGTTGATTGTAGATTTAAGCAAATCGAGTTTTTTACACTCTAAAAAAATATAAATAAACAACCTTTATCACAAAAACTCAATTTGACAAAACTAACCTTCTTCGATTTTTTTTTCCACTTTTTGATATGTTTTAGTAGTTAAGAAGGCCAACTTTTGAGCTATTATAGACTATGACGGACGTTTGTTTTTGGTCAAATTATAATTCTTTCAAAAAAACAACATTAAAAAAACGAAAATGTACACAAAAAAATCAAAAAATATTTTTACAATTAGCATTTTTGAACAATTGAAGAAAAAATGTGAAAGGTTTTTGTAACGATCACAAAATGATTCATTGTTTTCTCTCAAAATATTGTGATCTAACTGGTGCAAATAATAAACTGCTGATGAGGATGAGATGCTAATCAAGTATCACCGATTCATGATGAATCATATGTTAGTATCTAACAGCAGCTTCTGCAGACAACATTTCGCCTGCCCTGTAGAGATCGAATGAGACCATAGCGAATTTTTAAGTTGCGTAACCAAATCACTATGAAATTCGCGCAACAAATTCCTGCAGCGATTCGTGCAGGCCACACAATTGTTGACTTCAAATAGTTCAAGTGGACAAACAGTGGGGATTAAATGATAATAAGTTTTTATCATCTGACCTAGAGCAGATTACCGAATAAGGTCACCACACCGGTTAGTGTAGTTGGTTGGCTGGTGCCTTTTATCAGAGCAAATTCATGGTCCACGCTAGTGGCTGGTCGTTCCAAGGAACTAAACTTAGTATCGCTCAACTGCTGTGGACATTGTGAATAACTGCAATTTAGAGTTGTTTTGTTGCCACCGAGAGTGATCCTGAAGATGAATTGCGTCTACAAAAGCGGCCAAACAAAGCGGCGCTCTTTTGCATCATCTGTCTAAGGTCATCCCGGATAAAGAAGCAAAACTTTGTCCAAGGTACTCAAAGGGATTAACGGAGGAAGTACTTGGAGCATCATCTGGACTCGTACGTCAGAAGGGGTGATAGAACGACACACTCTTATCGTACTTAGCTGAGCGACGTCGCGGCAGATTGGGTTGCAACTTTTGATCGGAAGGTATTCTCTCCC
This sequence comes from Culex quinquefasciatus, assembly GCF_015732765.1. Classification (NCBI taxonomy): domain Eukaryota; kingdom Metazoa; phylum Arthropoda; class Insecta; order Diptera; family Culicidae; genus Culex; species Culex quinquefasciatus. Next base: position 170,825,526 of record NC_051862.1, on the reverse strand, counting down.
CCGCTGACTTACGGTGGCTTATCAAACAATGCAGTTGGCGCAAAATAGCGTAGCTTCTATTTTTAATTCGTACTTGAACTTCCGTACTGGCAACGCACAGTTAAGTCCTAATGAAACATGATAGAATGTTAAGTGAAGGTAGCTCTTCTTTTACATCGTTTACCCTTTTAAGCCTGATTTGTAATTTCAATCAAAATAGATTTAAATAAAATACTCGTCATTATCATTCGAATTACGAAGCAATTAAAACTGCTGACGAATTCCCATCCAAAAGTTCATTCTTCCCTGCAGTTACGCGTTCTATTCATCACTAGCAGTAGAAGAACGTGCCTCTGAACTGCCGCATTAAATCACTCGCAATCACCCGGTGAATACCGATCGACTTCTCTTTATCGCCGATAATTATGCTTGACACGTCGTTTATCGCGTCGCCATCGTCGTTGTTGGCGATCGAGCCTCTCGTCGATGACCCGACCACATTCATACGAGCGATCGATAGCTCTCCGTTAGGTCCGCTCTTAGTGTGTACGAACGCGTAACGAGTGCTATCAACGTAGATCGTAATGATAAGGGTCGAGAACAAGACTAGCCAGAACCAGAAGTATACACACACTCACGAAAATAAACGTTGACTGCCGGTGGTGGTGACCTTGGGCGGTAAGCACCGTTTTCAAATTCCGGAAGAACCGTAAATAAATCTAGTCGTCTTGAAACATGCGCTTTCGAACTCGTTCGGGATTAAAATTTGTGATTTCACTTGACGGACTGGGCTTAAGATCGGCAGGGGTTCCTTGAGTACTGATATTAGTTGGATTGACGTAAATTTAGTTATATATAACCTAATTAAAATCATATGCAGGGAGAAAATGCAAGTGCTTTTTCCAATAATAATTACTTTCAGAATTTTAGTGAAACTTTCCAACGTTTCAAAAAAAAAAATAAAATAAGGGATAGGTTTGCAACTTAGAAGACTATAAAAAAAATCTTTAATTAGTTTATCTCGAAATTTAGAGATGGTGGGGTAGTACGAAAGATATTCTGAAAAATCAGGAGGCAAAAAACTTTTTTTTTTGTTTTCAAAGCTTCAAAATTTTAAATGCAAGTTAAAATCAATTTAAAATGTATTCCCCTGCGTTAAGATTGATGTTTAGCATGCTTGGGTAAAAGCATGGAATTTTATAGCAATATGGTCCCATAACATAGCCTGAAGTTTTGAGCGCATTTGGTTAAGGTTTAGTACTTCCACCATTTACCTGAAGTTAGTATGGAACTTCCAAAAATTTACTATGGAGCAATTCTCTTAGATTTCGGTCATTCGATTTTTTTTTATTTTTTAATCCGGCTGAAACTTTTTTGGTGCCTTCGGTATGCCCAAAGAAGCCATTTTCCATCATTAGTTTGTCTATATAATTTTCCATACAAATTAGGCAGCTGTCCACACAAAAATAATATTTAAAAATTCAAAAATCTGTATATTTTTAAGGAATTTTTTGATCGATTTGGTGTCTTCGGCATAGTTGTAAGAATGGATAAGAACCACACTAAAAAAAAAAAAATGATACACGTTAAATAAAATTTGGTGATTTTTAATTTACCTTTTTGTCACTTAAACTTGATTTGCGAAAAAACACTATTTTAATTTTTTTTAATTTTTTGATATTTTTTAGAGGACATCAAATGCCAACTTTTAAGAAATTTCCAGGATGTGCAAAAAATCTTTGACCGAATTATGTTTTTTTTTAATCAATACTGATTTTATCAAAAAATTGAAATACGAATCTTTTTTTCAACATCGAATCAACATCTTTTTTCGATGTAAAATCAAATTTGCAATCAAAAAGTATTTTGGTGAAATTTGGATAAAGTGCACCGTTTTCAAGTTAAAACCATTTTTAGGTTACTTTTCTAAAAATAGTCGCAGTTTTATTTTTTTTAATAAGTACGCATGTTTGCCATTTTTGAAAAAAATATTTTTAAAAGCTTAGAAAATTCTCTATATTTTGCTTTTTTGAAAATTGTTGATACGACCCTTAGTTGCTGAGATATTGCGATGCAAAGGTTTAAAAACAGGAAAATTGATGTTTTTTAAGTCTCGCCCAAACAACCCACGATTTTCTAACGTCTATATCTCAGCAACTAATGTGCCGATAATGATTTGGGTGAGACTTAGAAAACATCAATTTTTCCTGTTTGGAAATTTTGGAAATTTTCGTTAAACCTTAAATTTTTTGAAAACTTTTGATTGCAAAACAACTGAACTAGTGTTAAATGCTTGTTATTTAAATTTTTATATATATATTTTTTGTTTGCTGCCTCCCCTTGACCCTGGTCAGAGCCAAGGGAAAAACACTTTGAAAAATATTTGCATCGGCATATACAAGCAAATCACAAATACCAATCAATTACATCTAATTTGTTAGAGTTAATTTAATTAAGACGAAAGCTTGGATAGTACTAATTCCCTAATATTTTTAAGTTTGTTTTGTTATTTCGATGTTTTAAAAAATGGATTCCAGATTTAAAAAAAATCATTTCATGTAGAAATTTAAAAATATGTAGAAACAGAAATAATTTTGTCATAAAATATTAGCTAAATTTTCAGGGATTGTTATCGTATATTTTTAATTCAGCTCTTAAAATTGTATGTTATAATATTTCACTGCAAAATTTCATTTTTTTATTGCTCAGTGGTCCAGATCTCAAAATTAATGGAAAGAGTTGTTGCAAATTAAAAGGGCAACCTTTGACTTGGTTGAAAATTAAGGTGGTTCAAATATTTTAACGAAAAAAACTTATTGCGATACTAAAAATTAAAAATTTTCAATACCGTCATCAGGGGTGACATTGGGTCTGGGGGGTGACATTGGGTCATACAAAAATGCTAAAATTTGTATGACCCAATCTCACCCCCCAGACTCAATGTCACCCCTGATGACGGTAAATCAAAAGTTTGTTAAATTTACCTTAACATGTTTTAAATGATTTTAAGCGCAGACCGTCGAAATTCAATTTGTAGAACATGATGAGATTTTTTTATTTTCTTGAACTGTGGAGAGATTTTTTTATTTCTTTATTTCTGATAAACTGAACATAAAAACAACAATAAATTAAATCTATTAAAAAACTAAACTTTGGAAAAACAATGCCCCGAAGACTGTAGCATAATTTTATTTATGTAGATTCATTTTTACAATAAAAAGGTGCAGGTGGTTATGTTCTACATGACCAATATGACAAAGAACTTTGTACAAAACTCCTAAAAAATATTCTATTTTATTTTATATTTTTAAAACATTGCCTATGTATTTAATCCTAAATAATTTATTCCTATAAAATGTTTTCAATCTTTGGCACCTCTGTGGAAATAAATTGCCAAAACAAGTATGGTTCGGAAAATGTCCAATCAAAATGGTAATTTTCATGTCCAGTATCAAAAATTGCCAAATCAAGTATGGTTCGGAAAATGTCCAATCAAAATGGTAATTTTCATGTCCAGTATCAAAAACCATGAATTTTGATACCCATATTGCCCCAAGTCGAATAGTTCGATTAATGTCCCCCCGGGAAGACCTTCCTCCAAGGGAATGACCACTCCGGGTGTGGCCAATCCGGTCAAAATGGCCATTTTCATTACCAGTTAAAAAAACCATGAATTTTGATACCCATATTGCCCTAAGCCGTATGGTTCGATTAATGTCCCCCCGGTAGAACCTTCCCGAGGGCACTGGCCACTCCGGGTGTGGCCAATCCAGTCAAAATGGCCATTTTCATTACCAGTTTAAAAAACCATGAATTTTGATACCCATATTGCCCCAAGTCGTATGGTTCGATTAATGTCCCCCCGGGAAGACCTTCCTCCAAGGGAATGGCCACTCCGGGTGTGGCCAATCCAGTCAAAATGGCCATTTTCATTACCAGTTTCAAATACCATGAATTTTGATACCCATATTGCCCCAAGTCGTATGGTTCGATTAATGTCCCCCCGGTAGAACCTTCCCCAGGGCACTGGCCACTCCGGGTGTGGCCAATACCGTATAATTGTGGTCCCAAGCCCATTGCCCCAAATCATTCTGGTCTGGTGACCGTCCTTACAATCTTCATAAGAACAGAATACCTCCCAATTTAGTGCACAAACTGTGTCTTTCAATGTGTGCGTGTGTGTGTGTGTGAGCAATAAAATTACCACCGTGGATCCGCCTTTGTCGAAACCTCGTCAGTTACTGAATTTTTCTGAGGCTATCTGTTAGCTTAAATAGTTCGCATGAAATGTGGCAACATGGTGCAAATTTTGCCTCCTCTCCTGCTTTCGCGAAACTCTCTCGCGAGAATGTGGCACCGCTGTTGCCACATTTCATGCGAACTATTTAAGCTAAAAGATAGCCTCAGAAAAATTCAGTAACTGACGAGGTTTCGACAAAGGCGGATCCACGGTGGTAATTTTATTGCTCACACACACACACACGCACACATTGAAAGACACAGTTTGTGCACTAAATTGGGAGGTATTCTGTTCTTATGAAGATTGTAAGGACGGTCACCAGACCAGAATGATTTGGGGCAATGGGCTTGGGACCACAATTATACGGTATTGGCCACACCCGGAGTGGCCAGTGCCCTCGGGAAGGTTCTACCGTTGGGACATTAATCGAACCATACGACTTGGGGCAATATGGGTATCAAAATTCATGGTTTTTGAAACTGGTAATGAAAATGACCATTTTGACCGGATTGACCACACCCGGATTGGATTGGCAACACCCGGAGTGGCCAGTGCCCTGGGGAAGGTTCTACCGGAGGGTGACATTAATCGAACCATACGACTTGGGGCAATATGGGTATCAAAATTCATGGTTTTTGAAACTGATAATGAAAATGGCCATTTTGACTGGATTGGCCACACCCGGATCGGATTGACCACACCCGGAGTGGTCAGTGCCCTGGGAAAGGTTCTACCGGGGGGACATTAATCGAACCATACGACTTGGGGCAATATGGGTATCAAAATTCATGGTTCTTGAAACTGGTAATGAAAATGGCCATTTTGACCGGATTGGCCACACCCGGAGTGGCCAGTGCCCTCGGGAAATCTACCGGGGGACATCGAACCATACGTTTCAATATTCATGGTTTTGAAACCGGACCCGGAGTGGCCAGTGCCCTCGGGAAGGTTCTACCGGGGGGACATTAATGGAACCATACGACTTGGGCAATATGGGTATCAAAATTCATGGTTTTTGAAACTGGTATTGAAAATGGCCATTTTGACCGGATTGGCCACACCCGGAGTGGCCATTGCCTTTAAGAAAGGTCTTCCCGGGGGGACATTTACCGAACTATACGATTTGGGGTAATATGGGTATCAAAATTGCCCCAAGTCGTATGGTTCGATTAAAGTCCCCATGATAGAACCTTCTCCAGGGCATTGGCCACTCCGGGTGTGGCCATTTTCATTACCAGTTTCAAAAACCATGAATTTTGATACCCATATTGCCCTAAGTCGTATGGTTCGATTAATGTCCCCCCGGTAGAACCTTCCCGAGGGCACTGGCCACTCCGGGTGTGGCCATTCCGGTCAAAATGGCCATTTTCATTACCAGTTTCAAAAACCATGAATTTTGATACCCATATTGCCCTAAGTCGTATGGTTCGATTAATGTCCCCCCGGTAGAACCTTCCCGAGGGCACTGGCCACTCCGGGTGTGGCCAATCCGGTCAAAATGGCCATTTTCATTACCAGTTTCAAAAACCATGAATTTTGATACCCATATTGCCCCAAGTCATATGGTTCGATTAATGTCCCCCCGGTAGAACCTTCCCGAGGGCACTGGCCACTCCGGGTGTGGCCAATCCGGTCAAAATGGCCATTTTCATTACCAGTTTCAAAAACCATGAATTTTGATACCCATATTGCCCCAAGTCGTATGGTTCGATTAATGTCCCCCCGGTAGAACCTTCCCGAGGGCACTGGCCACTCCGGGTGTGGCCAATCCGGTCAAAATGGCCATTTTCATTACCAGTTTCAAAAACCATGAATTTTGATACCCATATTACCCTAAGTCGTATGGTTCGATTAATGTCCCCCCGGTAGAACCTTCCCGAGGGCACTGGCCACTCCGGGTGTGGCCATTCCGGTCAAAATGGCCATTTTCATTACCAGTTTCAAAAACCATGAATTTTGATACCCATATTGCCCTAAGTCGTATGGTTCGATTAATGTCCCCCCGGTAGAACCTTCCCGAGGGCACTGGCCACTCCGGGTGTGGCCAATCCGGTCAAAATGGCAATTTTCATTACCAGTTTCAAAAACCATGCATTTTGATACCCATATTGCCCCAAGTCGTATGGTTCGATTAATGTCCCCCCGGTAGAACCTTCCCGAGGGCACTGGCCACTCCGGGTGTGGCCATTCCGGTCAAAATGGCCATTTTCATTACCAGTTTCAAAAACCATGAATTTTGATACCCATATTGCCCTAAGTCGTATGGTTCGATTAATGTCCCCCCGGTAGAACCTTCCCGAGGGCACTGGCCACTCCGGGTGTGGCCAATCCGGTCAAAATGGCCATTTTCATTACCAGTTTCAAAAACCATGAATTTTGATACCCATATTGCCCCAAGTCGTATGGTTCGATTAATGTCCCCCCGGTAGAACTTTCCCGAGGGCACTGGCCACTCCGGGTGTGGCCAATCCGGTCAAAATGGCCATTTTCATTACCAGTTTCAAAAACCATGAATTTTGATACCCATATTGCCCCAAGTCGTATGGTTCGATTAATGTCCCCCCGGTAGAACTTTCCCGAGGGCACTGGCCACTCCGGGTGTGGCCAATCCGGTCAAAATGGCCATTTTCATTACCAGTTTAAAAAACCATGCATTTTGATACCCATATTGCCCCAAGTCGTATGGTTCGATTAATGTCCCCCCGGTAGAACCTTCCCGAGGGCACTGGCCACTCCGGGTGTGGCCAATCCGGTCAAAATGGCCATTTTCATTACCAGTTTAAAAAACCATGCATTTTGATACCCATATTGCCCCAAGTCGTATGGTTCGATTAATGTCCCCCCGGTAGAACCTTCCCGAGGGCACTGGCCACTCCGGGTGTGGCCAATCCGGTCAAAATGGCCATTTTCATTACCAGTTTAAAAAACCATGCATTTTGATACCCATATTGCCCTAAGTCGTATGGTTCGATTAATGTCCCCCCGGTAGAACCTTCCCGAGGGCACTGGCCACTCCGGGTGTGGCCAATCCAGTCAAAATGGCCATTTTCATTACCAGTTTCAAATACCATGAATTTTGATACCCATATTGCCCCAAGTCGTATGGTTCGATTAATGTCCCCCCGGTAGAACCTTCCCCAGGGCACTGGCCACTCCGGGTGTGGCCAATACCGTATAATTGTGGTCCCAAGCCCATTGCCCCAAATCATTCTGGTCTGGTGACCGTCCTTACAATCTTCATAAGGGTTTGTTCAAATATTACGTCCAGAGATTTTCGGGATTTCAGACCCCCTCCCCCTGTCACGCACTTTTCCTATACCTTTAACATGGGCTGTCACAAACCCCAGACCCCCCTCCCCTATTCATGAACGTAATTTTTGAACGAACCCTAAGAACAGAATACCTCCCAATTTAGTGCACAAACTGTGTCTTTCAATGTGTGCGTGTGTGTGTGTGTGAGCAATAAAATTACCACCGTGGATCCGCCTTTGTCGAAACCTCGTCAGTTACTGAATTTTTCTGAGGCTATCTTTTAGCTTAAATAGTTCGCATGAAATGTGGCAACAGCGGTGCCACATTCTCGCGAGAGTTTCGCGAAAGCAGGAGAGGAGGCAACATTTGCTACGTGCTTTCAGCCAATCAGCAGCCGGGATTTTTCCTGCATTCATTTTTATTTTCATCTTAACTTTTAGTACTTTAACAAAGTTTTATCAACTTTGTGAGGTAGTCAACTTGAACTTTAAGTCTTCCCCTTTCGTTTGATGGGTAAAACATAAAGATTGTTTGAATAGGGGGGAAGATATAAGCATTTGAAAAACGACACAAATCGTTACACTTTCGCTTCGCGAAATTTTGGATTGACACCCGTAGACAGTGCCCTTAGGACAAAGTTCTTTGTCAAAATGTTAAACCATTCACATTAACACTTTTAGTTTTGTGTTTATTTAATAGGTAGAGGAGGCTGCACAACGGTTCTGAAAACAAACAAAAAAATTGTAAAATGACTTCTTTTGACATAAGGATGGCATGGACAAAGTTATGTCCAATTCAAAAATTACAAACAAAAATCGATTTGCGAAATCGTAGAGAACCCCTTATTTGATTATCTAAATATTAAAGATTTAATTCAACGATCAATATGAACATTTCTGATGCCGTGTTGCACCCCTGGACGAAACGCAATATTCATTGCGTTTTTATTGGTATTTTATTGTTGTTGCTTTCTCGCTATATTCTTACCGTAGTGGTCAGTACTAGACTGGTATCATACACTCAGTAAACACCACGTGGGACGAGAACTGGATTTTGCAGATCATCGCACCGTACAGCAGCTCATAGCTCAACGCTTAAATAGTAGTTTTGCTCGGTCAGCTGACTACGAAGCAGAATAAAACGTCTAATACCGTCTAAATCCCAACTCCGAACGCATGAATTCTACCTGCCGCCTCATCATCATCACCCCCAGGACACCCGCGTAATGAGTGCTGACATTTTGAACGGTGCTCGAGAAATGCTTCGGCAAAAATGGTTCTCAAACAAGGAAGTGTGCCCGGTGAAGACTTCCGCAATATTGGTTCAGGTTTACTATTTTGGGGGCACGTTTGAGCAACGATCAATGGAATAACTCGTTAGCTTATAAAGAATCTAAACAGAGCAAATCGAGAAGTCAACTGTTGACAAAGACTTTTTGAGTGGGCTCCACATTCCATTGATTATGCACAAAAAGCTTAACGGTTTGGTTTGTAGCAGAGAAGACTTGAAGCAGGGGAGCCACGTTCCATTTGTTTGTAAACAACTAGTTCATATTTTTCTCTTGTTGTTGAAAAGTATTAAAATCAACCAAAGGTGTCAACCAGGTTTGTCAATAACAAAACTTTTTTTCACCGAAATTAACAACCAGATTTTTGATAAGATTAAACTAATGGCCAAACCATATTTGTGCATAGTTCCACTTCAGGTCCCGGTAGGCCTGCCGGCGCTGTGAACTTCATTAGGCTACCGCATTTCGGCGTTTATCGCCGGGAAGGTAAATAAAATGGTTTCGCGCCACAAACAGGTTTCTCGCCCAGTCTAGTGCGGGACTTGGGCCCATTAAGTGAAATTGGCAAGGTCGTCGATGGTGATTTGGAGCGCATGCGCGGCGCAAAGAGGGAAAAAGCAGTTTTGGCACCCTTGTCGGAGGTGATTCTGCAGATTTGGCGCTTGAGATGTTGAAGGTAAACGACTAAATGAAAGCTTTTGATGAAACTGAAATCCGAGTGTAAAATTTAGTTTCTAATGGGAGTGGGGTTTTAAATTGGCAATATAGTGACAATAAAAAAAAATCAACATCAGGGATACCCTCTGACTCGATTCCTTAGGCAAAAATAAGTATCTGTGCCAATTTTGAGCCAAATCGGTTAAGGTTTAAGGGTCGCTTTTTATCGTTGAAGTTTATCTGGGGAAAATCGTAAAAATGTATGCAGAAAAACATCGTTTCAGTATTTTTCTGCTAGGTGGCGCGGGTTTCGCCCAAAATTGTTCAAGTGTGAGATTCTTGAAGGATATTTAATTCCCTACAACTTTGCCCAAGGGTGCAAAACGATCCGAGTTGATCCTGATTTTTGCTGATTTTTTTAGTAAAAGTATTATACTTCCTATATACCCCTTCTATACTTTCAAGTTGATAAGCCGATTTCTTTTCATCGCATTGCTAATAACTCATCAGGGTCAACTCGGATCTTCTTGCACCCTTCGACAAAGTTGTAGGCAATAGAATATTCTAGAAGAATCTCACACTTGGTCAATTTTGAGCGAGACCTGCGCCACCTACTGCCAAAATCCTGAAGCGATGTTTTTCTCCATCCATTTTTGCGATTTTCCCTATATAAACTTCAACGACAAAAAGGGACCACATTTGGCACAGTTACTAATTATTGCCTAAAGAATCAAACCAGGGGGTATCTCTTGAGATTTTTTCATTTTTCTTGTTACCCTAATGGGCAATGGGTGGTCAATGTTAAAACACATTTTAAGAAGTTACCTTCAACTTTATTAAAAAAGATAAAGTAAATTGATTCATAAGACCAAAAACCTGTTACGTAATTTTCTAAAATAATTTAACTTATAAATACCTTATTATTTTTATTCTTTTGAAAGTTTATCAAAGCTGCCTGAACACTACCATAGTTTAAGAAAAAAAAACTATAAGTCACAGAAACATAACCAAAAATCACATTTTCAACAATTTAATACTATGCACATTGAAAAATTGTGCATATTACGTGTTATTTTAATATTTAGGTTAACGCCAATCAACAAACTAATGAGTAAGCAATTTTACAACCAAGAAGAAATCCATGTTGAAACTTTGGCTAAAAATTTAACCACCATTTTCGAAATAAATACATCTTAAGTTTGACCTATTTGAAAATTTTGCAATTTCTTTTTTTTTAAATGCTCACGAAACTATAAATATTGGACCTCTGGTGGCTGAGTTGATTATTTCCATAAAAAGTAGCCATCTCTCAAATACCTTAGTCAAAAACAAAACATATGTGAAGTTGTCTGCTCCTTGTAATAAAAAATAATCAAGCCAAACAATTTAACATTTTGCTGTATCCCAGAAACCAGAGGTCCAATCTTTCAGTTTCTTTGACAAATTTATAGGAAATTTTTTGAACCATACAAAATATTTGCTCGATTTTCTCAGAAACCAAAAAGATCCTGGAATACACGAAAATGGCAACACTGCCAATTTTTTTATTTGTTTTAGGAAACAAAAAATCAAAAAAAGGTCAAACTTCTTAGCTTGTCCTAAAGCACTGAAATTATCAAAATATATGTTTTAAAATACATATTTGGATGCCATTTTTGTATAAAAAGCTCCCGAATTTATATGGAAACTTGTCTGGACGAACCAATGATCAGGGATTTCAGGTTAAAATAAAAAATAATCTGGTCAAGTACCCATAAAAAATCCAAAGAAACATTAATTAACTCGATAGCTTTTAATTTTTTTTTTTTTTTTTAATACCGAATTACACACTTCCAAGCAAGCAGCTGGAAACATTCACCTACCTGGAAGAGGTTAGGCTCGGTGGTTGCTGGTGGTTTTTTTTTCCAGCTCGCTTAACTGTACAAATCCTCAGTGAGCAATTTTGCTCTTTTAAGAGGATTTTTTCTTCTTTTTTTTTATTCTTTTTTGCGATTCTTTTTTTTTTTTTTTTTTAAGAGTTAGAGATTGAATTGTGTGATGGTTTAATTGATTTTAAGTCTCAAAAAGGTTGAATTTACATTTAAATTGACCTGAATATTTACAAAAAATTACGATTTTTAATATAACACGTTCATCTAAGTAAAAAAAAGTTCGAAATTTGTAGAAAATTTTGAATCAGTCGAAATCTGGTATAGATAACGATGAAACTTTATTCCGGCTGACACTTGACTAATCTGGCATTCCTAAATTAATCTGACGCAAAATGGCTTATTTTGTTAAGGGCAAAGTTGGCAAACAAGACAAAAACAGGAATTGATCGATGTTCAAAATTCTTGCGTTATTGCCCAGAATGACCGTCTAACACGAGACAAACCAAAAAAATCCGAAAAATTGATTTTGTAGTAAAACTGTCCAAAATAATAATAATCACACAAAATAAAACAAGCAGCTAAGTTTAACGAGTTAAAAGATAAGAATTGCATCACAACTTCACCCGTTTAAGAGATGGCTACGCATGCAATGTTGCAAGCAAACTTCGTTGCAAGAAATGAAATATTTCACGCCAGGGATGCCAGATGCAATGATGTGTCTTTGTTTACAGACATTTTAGCATGTGGCAGATATTTTTTCACGATGAACATACTTTCTTAAATCATTCGGAAAGCAATAATTTTGTAATCAAATTAATCGAAACATTATTGTTAAAACAATGTTATCGTTTTCATAGCATGAATTTTTGATTAATGCTAACGTTTTTTGATAATATGAAGTTTTTGGTAAGGTTGCAGCCAACAACAGACTTTTCAGTCAGGCTTGTCCAAACTCTTAAAAAGTCATCTGGCATCTCCGTTTCACTTGTTGTACAATCAGCAGCTCAAGCGTTAGTTTTCCAGAATGCAATTTAATTTGATACAATTTTCTGTTCAACATCTTTAAATTAACATAATGGAGACGGTGGATTGTTTTAGATTTGAAATTATGTTGGTTTTATTCATGAAAAAACTAAAATTGAGTCTTTAACAAATCCGTTGACAATTTTATCAACTTTAAAATTTATCTATAAACCAATAAAAATAAATAAATCACTAGGAAGGTTGGCCATTTAGCATAATGTTTGGAAAATTCTTGTAGAAATTTGTTGATAGCTTGCAATCAAACAAATGAGTAGAATTTTTTTTTAAGTTTTTATTTAATAATCACTACACTTGACTATTCTTTAATGTCCTTACTCGAGGCTGATTGCTTAACGGGCTCTTCCACAACAGTTAAATTTTTCCCTTTGGTTTCCGGCATAACAAATATGATGAAGAACGTGGAAAGAGCACAAATTAGAGACAGCACCCACATGGTACCATAGACATCGATTTGCTCCATGAGGGTGGGGAAAAGCTGAAAATTCAATAGTGTGAATATCGAAATTCTAATATTATAAAAGTTTTATAAATTACCTTAAGAACTATAAACGAGCTTCCTGCAATGGTGAGAATGCTTATTGTGCTGCCGACGTTTCTTATCTGAAATTATTTGAAATTGATTAAGTATTGTGAAAAATTAATTAACAAATTTAACTCACTTTTTGTGGCAACACCTCGGCTAAAATCACATACGGCAACGGAAGAATTCCAATTGATGATAGAAATATTGTAAACGACAAACTAAGAATCGGTAGAGATTGCAGGTGGTCCAAATTGACCTTAGCATACTGTAGATAAGAGAACAACCCCATGGAAAATAGTCCAAGAGTTGTTCCAATCGTCGAAATTAGAAGTAAGATTTTTCTTCCCAAGTTGTCAACCAGGGAAAAGGAAACCAGAGTTCCAAGGAGTTGAACTAAAGCCACAATAATTGAGGATACATGGGGACTCAAATCTGATCCAGATCTTTCGAAAATTGATGCTGTATAGGTCATGATCGCCAAAGCTCCAGAAAATTGATTCAGGAGCATCAGGAAGATTCCAATCGCCAGTCCTTTTCTTGCGTCTTTGGTGCCTGTTGGAGAATACAAATCAGTGAAATATTTCAAAAATCAAGAAGATCAAAACCCACAAAAATCAGCCCACGTGACCCGGTTATCATCGGCCGACTCCCGCTCAACCTGAACCAACTTCTTCAGCTGCTCAAACTCTCGATTGAAGTAGCTCGTCTTCTGGAAGTGTCCCCGAATGCCGCGGTAGAACATCAAAGATCGTTCGGCTTTTTCGTTTCGATTCTGTCGTAGCAAACAGTACGGCGTCTCCGGCAGGAAGCTGGTCGCGGCCAGAAAAAGTACCGGAGCGGCCAACATGACCAACGGAACGGTCCCGTAGTGGAGATAGCTGCCCAGGATGAATCCTCCCAGGGTGCCCAGATTGAGCGATATCACCAGCAGTGAGCCCAACATTCCACGCAGCCGAAAGTCGGCAATGTCTGCGATGTACATCGGGATGGCCCGCAGGATTCCACCGCCACCGATTCCCGCCAGGACGCGACCCAGGTAGATGTGGTAAACGTTGGTGCCCTGCAGAACGCACAGCAGGAAGCCCTGAGTGGGGAAAATACCATGATTGTGGCGTGTTTTATCAAATTTCGAAGAAGCCATTACTAGATTTGCTGCTAAACAGTATTCATTGAAACTGTAATTATTGGATTTACTGCTAAACAGCTTTCATTTCAACCGTCATTATTAAAATTCGCAGGATTTGTATTAATTACAGGGAAGAATTATAATGGAAATGTATACATTAAGAACAACTCCTGTAAAATTGTGATTGTTTTTTCGATGTAAATTTGCATACTACAAAATATTAATATTTCTAAGAAAACGTTATTACTTAAGTTTGTTTACTATGGAAGCTGTGGGGTAAATGCAACCAATTTAAAAACACAATCGGGAAACACACCATCAAAACAGGATTGTTGGCATCCTTAAGAGTGCTGATCCCGAATTTATTTGAAATACTTATGAGTGTTACTGTTGCATAACTTTGAAATTAAAATGGAGAAGAAAGAACGTTCCAGGACCGGATGTTGTTATTTTGCGATAAAAAACAAAATGAATTCTTCCTCACAAACGCCTTCAAAAACGCGGTCCACGTGGTTTATGAATGGGCCTTAAGTTATTCTATTGTAATATTTTACTTAGTTCACTTTTTATGAATTTAGGTTTATAGACTAGTTTTGGTTTTCTTTTTTTTTATATATTTTGGTCATATATGACCTATCGGCCTGAAAGGGTAAAGTTTTTAGTTATTTAATTTTTACAAATGGCTTGAGTCAATTTCGAGTCATTTTTATAAAATCTCTCATTTGCGGTAATTTTTTGATTGTTTATAAAAATCATAATAAAAATATTTTTCATGTGCTCCCGTAAAATCAGAAATAACCAGCAGTCGATTTTTTTAAATTAATTAGTTACTTATATTGCGACGTTCTATACTCTACGGCTTTTTCACTAACGCTCCTTCTGTCATAATTTAACTCACTTTAAACGATTAACGTGCTTTTTATTTTTTAACAAATGAAAATCAAATATAAAAATAATCGAAAAAGACATAAGAATTACTTTCTTTTTAGAACGTTTTAGGAAAAGAACAATATACTTTTAGATTATTTTTATTGAAATTGCATTCGATTAATTTCTGTGATATTTTCGGAAAAAATATCCTTTGGACCAACATAGTACCATCCATTGTTAAACATGTTTGCCAACAATGTTAACCTTTCGAAAGTCGCGTCAAAAAAAAAAACACGAGCAGTAACACATTAAACACACACATTAAACAACATTTTTTATCAAAAAATCATTAAAAATAGGTTTTACTCCAAGAATTTGACTTTTCATATGTTTTCTTATAGAAAAATGTGTAGCTTGAGCATACGCCTGGGTTTCACGCATTTTGAATAAGAAAAGACATTGTTTTTTAACAATTTTCAAAAGTTGTGCACAAAGTACACTAGCGCGACCTCTCGAAAGTTAAAAAAATGTTGGATCTTTCGACTAGATTTTTTTTCCATTTGCTCAAGTATTAATTATCCCAGAAAAGTTTTGTTCATGTGGATTATTTAATTTTCAAATAAATAAAAAAAGGTAGTTTTTCAAGATTCTCAACTGATTCATTTTACTTCAAACTGTTCAATATATTTCGTGCTCATTTTGTATTTAAAGCTTTAAAATTTTGCTTGACTCATTATAATATAAACGTTACTTAATTCACCTTTAGGTGGTTGGTTCCTTCCTCACATTCATAGAGTGAATACACTATACAGCCTCAAAAAAGTGTAGAAATAACATTTATTTTTATCAAAATATCTGAGATCCGACCTAAAAAATGTATATAAAAAAAAGTACTCATAACTATTGATAGGGTTGTCAGATCCTCAATCATTCGTGCTCGTTGGAAAAGTCTTTTGATTACCTATCCAATGGGTCGCATGATAGATCCGGACTACAATTCATCAAAATATTTGAGATCTGGCCTCAAAAAAGTGTATAAATAACATATAAGTGCTCATAACTTTTGATGAGGTCAATCTTTTGAACGCGTTGGAAAGGTCTTTCAAATATCTTTCCAACAATATATAGCTGACAAAAACCACCGTTTTTACAATTTTCCGAAGTTAAGCTAAACTCGTTTTTTAAGCATAACTTTTGAAGTACTTAACTAGGGTCTTCTGGGACCCCAAGACGGATTGAATGAGATCAAAACGTTTTGGCCTGAATGTTTGGCCCTTTTGAAATGTTATTCTTGAAATGTAGATCGGAAAATTTCACGAATGTTTCATATATTTACATTAAAAATCTGACAATTTTTTGGTGAGATATCGACATTAGAAAAATGTTCAATTTTTCTAAGACAAAATTACAGGAAATTGTCTGAACTTTTTGAAAAATAAAGATATTTTCAGGAAGGACAATCATGGAAACTTAAAAAAAAACTGAATTTTTCGGAAAAAAATAACGTTGAATGACTATATTTTTAAAACGGTGCCCTTATACATAAAAACTGTAAAGTATTTTTCAATTGCAAATTCGGCATTAAAAAATGAGGTCAAAAAATTTTAATTACGAGATTTAATATTTTTACAAAAATCAGGCCGTTGCAAATATTTTTTCTAGTCTATGTTCTTTGACTCTGACCAAAGTCTGGGGCAAAAAAAATACAGGGCCAATAATTCAACAATTGAATTAAAAAAGTGTTTTAAAATAAATTATACACCTGTCCAGTTGTTTTGCAATCATAAGTATCCAAAATTTAAAAACATTGACGAACATTGTATTTTTGAGAGAAAATAAAGTTTTTTCGGTGAACATTGTTATTTAATAAAAAGTTCAAAATATTTTTAAACGAGCCCAAACAACTTAAATACGATTATCAATGCAGAAAAAGGCGTTTTAGATTGTTTTGAGTTGATTAGACTTCTATTTCCATTGATATTTTCCAGATTTATCAAAAAAAATAATTTGACCTCTGATTTTTCAACCAATTTTAAATGGGAAGGGGGGAGAATTTGATTTTTTGTGAAAAAAATATAAAAAAAATCACAATTTTTTTTTATTGTGCCTAGTTTTTTTCTGAATAGTCCTCATCAACATCTACAACTTTGTCATAGACACCAAATAAATCAAAAAATCCTTGAAAAGTTACAGATTATCGAATATTTACGTACAATTTTTGTATGAACAGCTGCCAAAATTGAACAAAGATTTTTATGGGTGAACCATTGACATAAGGAAGGCCCCACCAAAGTTTAAGCCATTTTCGGATTTGGTGGAGAATTGCTTAATAGAAACAATTGAAAAAAATAATTTTCTATGTATAGCTTTGCTAACAGGTGCTCAAAATTTCCTGTCATAATTTTAGCTCATTTTAAATTATTAACCTAATTTTATTTTTTGATTAGATAAGCTTAAAAAAATGTTTTTGCATCAATTGAAAATCAATTATAAAATCAATCGAAAAATACTTAACAATTCATTTTGTTAAAGAACGTTTAAGGTATCAAGCTGTTTTTATCTTTTTAGATTATATTAATTGGAATTGCAACCGATTGCAGAAAGAAAAATAGCTTTTTACGAGAATTATGAAATTTATAGAGATCTAAAGTGATAAAGATCAAAAGATTTGAAAATTTGAAAATTTGAAAATTTGAAAATTTGAAAATTTGAAAATTTGAAGATTTGAAGATTTGAAGGTTTGAAGATTTGATGGTGAGTTAAATGTTGAAGATTTACTTTTTCGGTTTTCCTATTTAGTCTCTTTTTGTCATCTACTCTATCCAATCTTCCTCAATCTTTTCTTAATTTTGTTTGGTTTTATTTTATATTTGAGGTTATAATTCAATGTGCATATTAACCCTTGAATACAGTACAAAACCATTATTAATCGACCATAAGTTAAAATCATGT